>NC_027756.1:40869643-40870008 GCF_000695525.1 Brassica oleracea var. oleracea
TTTTTTTTTCTAAGATAAGAAGACTGCATATGAAGTCTACAATTTAATAAATTTTTGATTGCTTTTTAAACTTTTTGGTCAAACACAAAACTAACCTATTCAACGAAGTCAAAGTTTTGGTCAAATGCAGAACTGACCTTTTATAGACTTTGTTGGCAGTCTACATTTTGTAGACTTCCGTTGAAGTCTATTTTGAAAAGTTAAAAGTTCGGTCAAATGAAAAACTAACCCCTTTTAGGTAGACGTTTTAGTAAGTCTACCGAAAGATTTATTTTTGTTGTCAAAGGTAAAGACGGAGACTACTGGGGAAGTCTGCGTTAGAAAAAAAATTTGTTTAGTCAATTGCAAAACTAACCCGTGCGTTG
>NC_027756.1:40870127-40897149 GCF_000695525.1 Brassica oleracea var. oleracea
CAACCGTCCAAACTCCAAATATGAGCAAAAAGAAACATATTTGACTATTCACTAATGAAGAAACTCGAAAATATGAAGTTTGTGATTATGAAAATGAAAGTTATGAGAGTTTTTTAGATGTAAATGTAGAAGAGATGAGAGGAAATGAAGTTTTTTGGGTTAGAAAGAGAAAAAAAGTGGTTGAAAATTGAATTCTTGAATTTTTGAGCTCAAAAATGGTGGTTCATGGTGGTTGGAAAAATTGATGATGATGGCATTTTTGTAAATAAGAAGAAATGGTTAGGGTGTATTTGGTTTTTTGTTAATTTCGAAATTAATAAAAAATTAAATAAAAATGATAATTTTGTGAATAATTCAAAAACATATGGATAGTATAAAAATTTTATTGATGAATAGTAATGACAAAAAAAAAAGGTTGGTTTTGGGTTTGACCAGAAATTGTGGGTTGGTTTTGAAAAACACCCTAAAACTAATGTAAGAGACACGTTTCAAAAAGTTAACTAATGTATATACACTAAAATCAAATATATTTATTTTATTTTATAAAAATATATTTTAAAATAGAAAAATCTAAAAATGATTTTTTTTTGTAAATTAATAATTTTATAAATTAATAAAATTAATAAAATACCAAAGTCCCAACATTTTTAATTTGTAGAATTTTTTCTGCATATAATATATGTAGACATATATATTTGACATTTTTATTTGGGTTGAAACGGTAATTAGAATTAACTTATCAGTTATCACTACAAACACAACCACGGTTAGTTCAATCGGTAACCAAAAGTAAAAAAACTGCTGGTTTTTAATCCGAAGTTAACGATTTAGAATTTAAGATTAACAAAAACGAAAATGTTTAGCACAATTTCTTCCTTTTCTGAGTTGCATTATTCAGCCTAATTCGTTGATTCATTTTAGCTGCCAGCCTAATTTTCGTTTATACGATTTCTCATGCGTAAGGAAACAAAAATTAAGTTATTAATTAAAATTAAAACGTATTTTCATGTGGATGAGATTATCCCACGTGTCAAGTAACAATTCGTTAAGACATACTGTGGCTGCTCTGTCTGACTGGACATGACAAATCATCCAAGCAAATCAAATACCCAATTCTCACACATTCTCAAAGCTTGAGTTCCAAAAACTTCAAAGAGAGATTTTTTCTCTCGTGAAAGAAAGAACGAAAAGAATATTAGAGAGAGAAGTTAATGGGATTCGGCTTAGAGAACATCAAATCAATCTCCGGCGGGTGGGGCGCGGCGGTGCGTTTCTGTGACGCTTGTCAATCAGTATCCGCAGCCGTGTTCTGCCGAGTTGACTCAGCTTTCTTATGCCTCACTTGCGACACACGAATCCACTCCTACACGCGCCACGAGCGCGTGTTTCTCTGCGAAGTCTGCGAACAAGCTCCCGCCGCTGTCACCTGCAAAGCCGACGCCGCCTCTCTCTGCGTCACCTGCGACTCCGACATCCACTCCGCTAACCCACTCGCTAGCCGCCATGAACGCGTCCCCGTCGAGTCGTTCTTCGACTCAGCTGAAACCGCCGTCGCCAAAATCTCAGCTTCGACGTTTGGGGTCCTCGGGTCGTCTGCCACCGTGGATTTAACTGCCGTTCCGGTGATGGGTAACTCCGACGAACTCGGTTTGTGCCCGTGGCTGCTTCCTAACGACTTCAGCGAACCGGCAAAACCCGAAATGAAATCTTCTGAGTTCATGTTTTCTGATTTCGATCGACTCATAGACTTCGAGTATCCAAACTCCTTCAATCATCAGCAGCCGCATAACAACGCAGGAGCAGACAGCCTTGTCCCCGTTCAGACAAAAACAGAGCCTCTTCCGTTGAGTAAAAACGATCACTGCTTCGACATAGATTTCTGCAGATCAAAGCTCTCTGCTTTCACCTACCCAACTCAATCAATCAGCCACAGTGTAAGCAGCTCCCCTCCGTTAAACTCCTCTGAAACTTGCTTAAAGTCTGAAACTTTCACTTAACTTCGATCTTTGCTTTCAGGTTTCGACTTCGTCTCTGGAATACGGCGTGGTTCCCGACAGAAACACCTCGTCGGAAATCTCGATTCCGTTTAACCGGAGCACCACCACGATCACGGCCTCGACGGCGACCACCGGCGATCAAGCGAGCTCCATGAACAGGGAGGCTAGGGTTTTAAGGTACAGAGAGAAGCGAAAGAACAGGAAGTTCGAGAAGACGATCCGTTACGCTTCAAGGAAAGCTTACGCGGAGTCACGGCCAAGGATCAAAGGCCGGTTCGCGAAACGTACAGAGACTGAAAACGACAACGTTTTCTCGAGCCATGTTTACGCTTCAGCCGCACAGTACGGCGTCGTACCAACGTTCTGATTCTAATCTACGTTGGAAGTCTTAACGAATCATCACCTGTATACTCCCCTTCCTTCCACCGTCGATTTTACCGTTTGGTGTATTGTATTGTATTATCATATAGTGAGTCTCTTACCCTAGACAAACAATTTATCCTTTCTACAGCTTCGTCGGTTTACTTTTTATTTTACCGTCTCTCTCACTGCCACTGTAAGACTGTAACTTTCCTCTCCGTTTATGAATGCTCTAGCAAAAGTTTTATAAAATAATATAATTTGGTAATTAGAATTTCTCTATTGGCCGATGTTGTCTCGTGGTAAAAGTGCTAATTTCGACTCTAACAATTCTGGTCGTGTCGAATACGATTCGAACAATTAATTAATGCCAAATACGATCTCAATTCCAATTATAATTCAAAAAAAATTATTTTAACGTTTTTTTTTTTTTGAAAAGTATATTAACTTCTTAAAACGTGCCTAAATCTACATTGACTTTAACATAAATTAGTCAACTGTTAACAAGATAAAACGACGTCGTTTTGATATACAAGGAAAAATGTCAATTTCGACCCCAACAATTTCAGTAGTGTCAAGTAGGACCCAAACAAATGGTCAGTGCCAAAAACGACCTCAACTCAATTATAATTTAAGAAAAACTATATAAACTTATTAAAATGTGTCTAAATCTACATTAACTCTAACAGAAGTTAGTCAACAACTAACAAGATCGTCTTTTATATATATATTAAATATGTTCATTCTAAAACTTAAACCCGGGTCGGGATACCCTTTTAAAGGGGGACGCTAACAACTAAACTAAAGTAACTTTTTGAAATATTATTAAAAATTGAAATTCCCCATTATATAAACTACTATTCTTCTTCATCTTATCCAATTTAAAACATTGGTGATTGCTTTTATATATTTTAGTTATTGTTTAATATGTCTAATATTTTGTACAAGATATCTTAGTGAAAGAAAGGTAAAAAACCTCTTAACAATTTTGAACAAAATATCAAAAATATATAATATTAACCTTGACAAATAAAAAAAATGTCCACCTAAGTTTTAAAAAGTAACTTATATAAGAAAAGTTTATAAATAAATTCAAAGTTTTAAGTATATTTAAGATCGTATAATAATAAATATTTTATTATTTATATTTTAGTAAGATATAAGTTTATTACAGATATGATAAATAAAAAATATGTTAATGCATTTATATAAATCAGAAACAAATATCATTAAAATTTTAAATTGATAAGATGAAGAAGAATACTAGTTTATATAATTTTAAATTTTTAATAATATTTCAAAAAGTTACATTTATCTAGTTGATAGTGTGCCCCTTTAAAAGGGTACCACAACACGGTTTGAGTCCCGGAATGAACATATATATATATCAAAGCTACGTCGCCGTATCTTGTTAACGGTTGACTAACTTCTGTTGGAGTCAATGTAGATTTATGCACGTTTTAGAAGTTCATGTAGGTTTTCTTAAATTATAGTTAAGTTGAGGTCAGTTTTGGCATTGACCATTTGTTCGGGTTCTATTTGGCACGACTGAGAGTGTTGGGGTTGAAATTGGCACATTTCCTCGTATATCAAAACGATGTCGTTTTATCTTGTTAACGATTGACTAACTTCTGTTAGAGTCAATGTAGATTTAAGCACATTTTAAGAAGTTTAAGTAGTTTTTTCGAATTATAATTGAGTTGAGATTGTATTTGGCACTGATCAATTGTTCGGGGCCGTATTTGGCACAACCTAACTTGTTGGGGTCGACATTGACACTTTTCTCTTGTCTTGTCGCTATATTTGTTAACGGAGATTAGGTGGAGTTTGACTTTTTAATTGTTTACATGTACCTCAAATCCTTATAAAGTTTTTTTTTTATAAACTAAAAGGGTTAAATCCGGATCTATTAAAGACACAGACCTAAATTCCGGATGGGAGGTGCAACCCACGGATGGATCATCTTCCGGATATTCAAATGGACCGTAAGCATGGCCCCATATCCGCGTGGCCACATGTGGAGCTAATAATTTCACACTAGAGGAGAGTCGATCCCTGGTCTGGACCAATATGGTAAATCTTCCTCTAGTGGAAACCACCAGACCACCACGACGTGGTTTATTAAGTATTTTGTTTTATAATTAAATTAAATTAAATATAACGATAACCGGAATTTGGAGGTCGATAAGACTTGTACATAATACAATCTTGGTTAGCTTAATTATTTACGTTGCCTTTCATGCAATCTTTACGTATATGTAAAACGGACGATCCAATCTATACCGTTCAAAGATATATGTTTTTTCTCCCGTTGAGTTAACTACTCCAATAATTTGAGATTCGTATATACTAGTACTATATATTGCATCTTCCAATATCTCTGGAACTTTCGCAGAGTGATAAGAGTCGGGCGAAAAAGTTCGATTTTTCGGGAATGGGTAGAAAAGTGGTGAAAAATGCAGTTAATGGTTTTGTCCGAAACTTCATAGACTTTGCCTTTTGAGTTTATGTAGAGCCAATCTTATCTCTATGCAATAACGTGATTATTCATTATTGTCAGATAAAGTCAAAGTCAAAGTCAGTTGGAACGGAACTATGATGTTTTGTCGTAAGTGATCGGTGATTTTCTGATTTGTGCTATCTCCAACAGTGATTATATATTTGATTCTATTAAAATGCGAAGTAGTCGATATTTTCAGTTAGTATAATGATTTTATACGTCTCATATGATGTTGCATCATTAATTTGAGTTTTCATAGTTTAAAAGTTATGTCGTAGCTTCCTTGCAATTAGTTCATGACTTCTGTATACATATCATAATGAATTTGCTAACTACATGTACACTTGCATTCTTGTAAGCAGATAGTTACATCTATAAAATCTATATCAAGTTTCGTGAAAGTGAAAATACCCATGATTAGTAATCTGGATTACAATAGTTGAATGAGACATGTGCCGTCCAATAGAGACCTTGATGCAATGGGCATTTTAGGCATGATATTTTTATAGGAAGTCAGCTTAAGATATGCAAGTAGTGGGTAGGAAATGCTTTGGCTTTGGAGCCACATATATAAAATCATAATAACGTTAATAATAGTGCATTAGAACAAAGTTATGACAATACATATAACTAAAGCAAACAGAAATCAAATAATTAAAAGTTTGATGTTGAGTGTCACGAATAAATTGGGTAAGTACGGTGGGTTTTCCCACAACTAATCTTGGATTAAGCTTGTTAGGTGAATTCTACCAAACTCATTGTCTATTATATATTAATCTTATGCTTATATATTAATTAAGCTTATTAGTTCCAATTCAGTTTCAATCTGGTTTTGTTCACACATGTTTAAGTCTGCATGATAGCTCTTATAACTCCTGTGTAAATGTATATTTCATTGTAGTTGTCTTATAGCTCAATCCGCTGCTTGTTCCCTTGACCTTTCATTCACTCTGATGCAACTCCAACAATGAGAAACCATATAAGTTTCTAAAAGAACAAGAATATTACTATTATAGTTAGTAAATTATATATATTTTTTAAGTCAATAAAAACACTAATTTTTTTTTTACATGATGATATGTGTATTTTGCTTGGAGTTATTAATAGGTTCTAAAAACCTCTAAGTTTAAAACTTTTTGTCTTTTCTCTTATTTTTTTTTAAATACTTAAAATCCCTCTTCATATTCATTGTCGGAGATACTCTTAGATCAATCATCTTTGTTAAAGACAATGGACTTAGAGCACCCTCAACGGGCAACATCTAAAAGACAGTTTTTAATCCTAATAATAATAATAATTTTATTCATCCATAACTTTTTTGTCAATTTTTTTTTAGTTAAAAAAAAAGTAAACCAGTCAAAGATTGACAAATGGCAAAATGAGTATCAGAGGCGCTTCTTACAGGCTTATTTTTAGAATTGCCTCTTGCTTTTCTTTCTGTTTTATCATTATTTTTATATTTTTTGGCTTTAAGAACCCTATTACAAGACCATGTTTATCCCTAAGAAATCTATTTGGGTTTATTAGATTTTTTTTTTTAAAATAAAAAATTAAAAAGCAAACCAATCGCGGACCGCCACGAGCAGAGAAACGTGATTTCCAAGCGAAGAACACGTGACTTCCTCTCTGACTTTTATATGATTGGCTCATGAGCTTTGGAAGAAGAGAAACGTAGCTTCATCAAGCTACGTAGAAGAAGATAAACGAGGCTCCAACATGCTACTTGTGATATACTTCATCAGCTTATCAGATGCAGGCTGACAAACGTGGAGCCCGCGAACAGCGTAAAAAACTCACTAAAATCGATTCTTAATTAGTAATTTTTGTAACCGATCTTTAAAAGTTTTTTGTGGGTCCACGCACTAAAAAATTCACTAACGACCCTAGATAAACATGCTCTAATCTTCCGTTGGACTTGCCCTTATATTATACCTGAGAGAAGTGAAACGAAGTAAACAACAGCGCATGTATTAATATAGAATGGGTTGACATAAAATATTAATATTTGTAAATAGTCAATTTCGAATTATAGGACCATGGCAATATAAATGAAATTATTATTCAGCTGAAGTCTCTCTAAGAAAGCTGTGGTTACACAGTTACTTTTGAAAATGCAATCTGAATATCTCACTATATTTAGCGAGATTCGAATGAATTTACATCTCAATCATATTGAAAGTTCATAAATTTTTATCGATTATTTACTTTACAAGATTGGCGACACTATATTCTCTATAACAAAATACTTATATATAGACTCTGAATGTTATAAGCCGCACTGCACCGTAGTTAGTAGTAACAAAAATTTCTTTTTATATATACCTATGGATATATATATTTTTGTTATTATTATGACTGCACCACAGTTGTCTTGCATATTGCCATTCAGACTCATATTTCAGATGACATGTATAGAAAATATTAACAAATAAGTAATAATAACTTTATATTCATGACTCATGAGTTTTGGAAACCTTTTCTTTTGTCAAACCAAGCAATCTTTAAATCATGTAAACTCCCACCAGTATTATACAAAAAAGAAGAAGTAATAAAGACGCACAATGTCATACGTTTAAAGGGAAAAAACTTGGTAACAGTTGAACCAGTAAATTGGGATGAAAAGATAATTATTTGTTGGCTCCTTGAAAGTGGGACCTGCGTGGCCCAAAGAGGGTTCGACATGGCGTGGGTCGAAGAGGGGACAAGTGGAGGGTCCGACCACACCCTAACCACGTGCATCGCCGGCCCAAGTGCTTGTCTCGTGGTCCACTTCTGCACCGTATCCCATATCCTAACAGTTCCCATCTTCCACTTGATGAACATACTGTTAATGCAAAAGGCTAATAAAGTGAATTATCATACCCTGGCGAAATTGTTTTCACATGTCTAGCTTATTTCTGTTAAGAATTTACTTGAAAGTAGAACTCAGGACAAGAAAAAGCCAAACTATCTTTTGGCTTCAATGCCAATATAATTTTTTTTTTTTTTGCTAAAAATATATAGTTATATTTAATCTAAACTAATGTATCAAACTATGTCATTATTATATACAGTGCCAGCCCTGATCTAAAGCTGGGAAAAAATAAATTTTAGGCGCCAAATTATACTATATATATATGGGCATCACAAATACCAAAAATTGCATGTATCCTAGTGGTTGTGTGCTGTTTAACATGAGTTAAAAGTGCTTGGTTTGAAGTACATGGAGCGCCAAAATTTATTTTTGCTTTAGTCAATAATTTAGATTGGGCGGGTCCTGATTATATACATGTTATTACAAATTCCATCAACGAGATTACCAACAGAAAAAAACAAAAAAAATTCCACCAAGGAAACTGTCATTATTTACGTCCATACATAGCTTTCTTTTCTTATTGAATTTTATGTTACAAATCCCACCAAAAAAACTGTCTCTGTTTAGATCCATGCTATTGCTTTCTTTTCTTATTGGATTAAAGTGCCACTGCTTTTATCTTCTTTTATCAAATCACTTGTTTCCGATAACGACAAAAAATCATGTATCTTATTCTATACACACATAACAAATGTAATATGATATTTTCTTAATCTAAAAGAGATTTTTTTCTAAAGAAAGGTGTTGGGATTCGTTTTGGCTAACCGTTAATTGATTTTATAGTACTCTTTAGTCCTTGTATTTGGAGTTGCTTTAGTTCTTTATATTAAAAAGTGAAAATAGAGTATTTTCTAAGTTTTGTGTGTAATTCTGTTACTAAAATTTCTTCAAAAAGGAAAATAAAATATAATGTTTTTTTATATTTAATTAGTTGTTTTTACATCAAATGGTTATTCTATTATTTAAACTTAAGAAGGTATATGATTAGTAATTTATTTCTATTAGTTGTGAAATTTGGTACATGATGGATGATCCCCTCAATTTTCATAATGATACAAAAAATTAACAGAAGAAAAAAATCTATGAAGAGAGATAGTAGATACTATTAGATTTAAAAAAAAAAACAAATATTAAATGGAAGAATCCAAAGGAACATCATATCCGAGTAACATAGAGTAGTCATCCCATTCATTATTATTCTCATCGCCATTAGTCATATCCTTAGGCATTCTCCAGCTCTTTGCAACCTCAGCCTCATTCCCATTTGTGAGCAATTCTAATACCTTAATTACACGATACAAAATCACAAAACCAAATCCATTTAAATCCACTTTTTGGATCGTTTGGCCCCTAATATATAAGATTTGATATTAAATATGCATGTAACCAACCTGAGTCATGGTTGGTCGTAATATCGGTGATTGTTGGACACAATGTGAGGCTGTAAGGACAAGCCTATTCATCTGCTGATCATCATACTTTTCTTGCAGTTTCGGATCAACCAACTCTCTTGTGTTACCTGTCTCCAACGCCGGCTTGGCCTGTTAGTGATAAAAAGTCAACAATGAAATCTGTAAGTCAACGACAGAGTTATGTTTCTTGTCTTCCAAGGCAAGTAAGTAAGTATGAGTAGAATCATACCCATAAGAGAATGTGATTATGAGAGGGATTCACCGGCCTTCGTCCACTTATGATTTCAAGAAGGAGAATACCAAATGCGTAGATATCAGTTTTCTCGTCTACGGTTCCTTGCATTAAGGACTCTGGTGCTAGATAACCGAACGTTCCTTCAACAGGTATAACCGCATGGTGAGTCCATTTGTTAGGCAGCCATTTCGCCAATCCAAAATCAGTTATCTGCTCAACCATAATCACATCCAGTTTTCACACACACACACATATATATATATATATATATATATATATACCAAAACCGAGTTGCTTGCATGACAAGAAAGCTCACCTGCGGTTCAAAATCAGGTCCAAGTAAAACGTTGGAAGATTTGATATCACGGTGAATGATCCGATGGTTGCAGCGTTTGTGAAGATAATGAAGCCCTCTAGCAACTCCAACTGCAATCTTGTACCGTATAGGCCAATCCAACGACCCGTTTTCCTTCTCTGTTCCGATTAATTATTCAATGTTAAAACTAATAGTCTTTAGAATATGATGATAATTTAATTACAACATGAAAGTTATATGAAGTTAGATTACCGTGTAAGGCGGAGTACAAGTTTCCGTTCTCAGAGAACCTGAAGACAAGATAGAGACCTCTCTCAACACAACAACCTAAGAGAAGGGCAGTGTTGGGATGAGAGACATGACTTATGATTCCGAGTTCCGTAAGGAACTCTTTTTCCTTGATCATGTCACCACTCTCTTTCGTTAATCTCTTCACTGCGATTCTTCTCCCATCACATAGATCTCCTCTGTACACTTCAGAGTATCCTCCTATACCTACTATGTTCTCTACAATTCAGCCAAACGCATAGATTATGTTATTTTACTTATTTTGCTACAAAAAAAAAAGTTTCAACCTCTTTTTTTTTTTTTTTTTTTTTTTTTTTTTTTTTAGTTTCAACCTCTTTTGTCATGGGTTGATGCATTTGCTCCAAAAATTTTAAATTTTTTGGTCCCTTAAATATGCACCTTGATCAAAATCTTTTGTGGCTTTAGAGATCTCGTTGTAAGTAAAGCATTGGATTAGAGGTTTAGGGTTGTTCTTAGTCTCGTTTCTTCTCCATTTCCTCAAAGGAGAGTTCATGATAAGTGAAGATATTAATCTATAGGGAGACATCGGCCTATGTTTGGGTTTGTCTGAAGGAGAAGCGACGCTAGAAGAAACCATTGAACTGATGAAACTTGAAGCATCATCGCCTGAGGAGCTAATCAGATCTCTTGATAGAATGCTTAGTACGCTGCGCGGTGAATACTTCTCACTCTTTATGTCTGATAATAACATAGTTGTTAGTCTTTGCATCCTATGAATAAATCTTAGTACCAAACATAAACGAAATATTATTATAATCTAACCTCGAGAAATATCAGAGTCAGAGTAGCAATCTTTATGCTGTTTTCTTGGGTTTCCGACAAAAACAATAGAGCAACTTGACGGAGCAAAGTCCGAGACATACCTTGTGATCTCATTCCATATCCTAAATCAAGAAAAACAGAAACGAGTTATTACTACAACTACAAGGTTGTGAATTGGAACCATGAGTTTCTAAACTTAACCGGAAAATGTCCGGTTCATTACCTGAATGCGTGACTGGTTGGTCGGGAAAGAACAAGATAGTGAGCAGAAATTGACTTGACTTCATTGATTAGTCCTCTTCCGATTTTTGAGCAAAACCCTACCTTGGCTTCCAAGTTCACCTATTAATTAGGAAAAATAAATTTTGATTTGACCAGAAAAAGAAGAAGAATATACCCGTTTGTAATATATATTGCTAACGTTGTGATATCATAATTAAGTAATTAACGTTGTTCAAAACCGATGTTTTTAACTTTATAAATTTTCTAAAGGATTTGAAGTTTCAGTTCTCTGAATTTTGAAAATTATAACGTAATCCGGGTTTTGTTTATGGTAAGTCTATCCAAATACGGTTTGTTTCGGTTTAAAATCCTTTTATGCGCCAAATAAGGAAAATAAATAAAATTTGGTCGTACTTGGTTTTGGCAACAAGTGTAAGCGAACTCTCCAAGCATGGAGATAACATGAGCTTTGGCACGGCGAATCTGAATCCTCTTCTTCTTTTTCATCGGAATCTTTTTTGGCTCTTCACCAACTGCAACAAGGACAATAGTTTACACGTTATTAGGAGGTGAAAAAAAAAAACAGAGGAAACCAGGTATATACACACTTACCAAGAAGATGAAGAGCAACAATTGTATCATTTGGTTTAGCAAGAACATTGATGGCCCAAGATAGAGCGTTTTGGCTCTCGTCGCGATCCAACGAGATTGCCACAAGGATCTTGTTACTACCCTCTTCTGAAGAAGTTATCATTTGTATTTGTTACTTTGTCTCGCTCTAGTAAAGGTTGGAATATTTGAGAACACAATGATTCTTTTATACGCTTGAAGAAGAACAAAATGTTTTCTTTCTTGAGGAGATAGTAAGAAAAACATAGTCGTTTCGAGATTAATAAAGAGTGTGGAAAAGAGATGATCATTGCATGAGATAATCATTAGCTGTCTATATGAGTCTTGACGAAGAAGCATAAAGCGCAATAAGCCCAATGATATTTTAATCAACTTATATTTAGTTATTTATTGGCATAAAAGATGCTAAAAAGGAAAGTTTAATTAGGGTTGAGGGTTAAAAATAATTTATTTTAGTGGGTCATTTTCTGTATTTTAATTTAGATTCTTAATTTGGAGTTTGTTCAAAAAATAGTAATTTGGAGTTAAAATTTGATATGATGCTTGTCTAGTTGTTTTCAAAATAGTTTAGAGTTCAGTCATGAATGTGATTGATGTAATAAGAGTGGCTTGTTAGAGTATTTCTTAAGAAGCCATTAATTAATATATTAAGAGAAATTAAATGTTTTGAACAAAGCATAAAATAAACTAAAATATCATAAACGGTTTACAAACTTGGAAAAAAAATTTATAGGTCAGAAAAATCAACAGAATGTTAATCTAAACTATACCGTTAGGGTAAGTCACTAATCAAATTAATTCTAGTCTAAAGCTAAAAACATATATATGCTTTAATAATATGTATTATATAAACAATATGTAGATTATTAGAGACAATGATGGACTCTGAAGTGAATGTGGTTGGATGATTTGTGATGTAAGCAAAGGTGAAGTGGCAAAAGGATGTTTCTTGTTCTTGGTTCTCAGTGGTCTCATCTCATGCTATTGATTCTGTCTTCCTGACAAAGCCATTGTTGCTCTTTGGCCGTTACCTTATTATATCAGCTGAGCTTGTTTATAAATCATATAAAGGATGATTAGATGGTAGTTTGGGATCAATGATTAAAAAATAGGTAGCGAAAAAAGTGAAATGAAAAATTGTTTTCAAAGAGTTGGTAGAGGAAAGTGTGAGCCATAGAAGGCAATCCAGAAGAGGGAAGATATATATTTAACTTTTTCAATGAAATAGACTTTGAGAAGACATTAAGGTATGACTGGTTTTCCCACTACCACACGCAAACGCAGCTTTTGCGGTTGTTGGCGTTTGGCAACAATCGCTCAAACCGCTCCAAATCGCTTCAAACCGTTCCAAACCGTTTTAAACCGCTCTAAACCTCATAAATTCAAAAGTTGGTTCCAGCTAGCGTTTGCGTTCGCGGGAGGATAATTTTTTTTTAAAACAATATAAATACAAAAATAAAAAATATTCAATAAAAAATTTAAATTGAAATTATAAAAATACTAAAATATATCTATTATACTTTAATTAATATTATAAAAACTTAAAATAAAAATATTTTCTATAATTTTTAAAAAATTAAAACTATAACTTTCTAAATATAATTTTTATATTTATTATAATATTATTATTTTTGATATTTTATAATTTTATAAAATATAAATATTGTTAATTTATTATTTAACCGCTTCTGCATTTGGCTGTTAGCCAGTCATAAGTATCCCGCAAACGCACAAATTTCTAACCGCAGAACTAGTCGTACAAATTTCTTAAAGCCGCTAGAAACCGCAACCACTCGCATCCGCAAACTCCCGCAACCACAACCGTTGCGTCTAAACCAGTCAGGTCCAACTACAAGTACAACACTATAATAATATGCAGTATGCAAAAATGAATTAAATAGTAATAATAGAAATGAACCAAAAGGTACTATCAACAAACAAGACGTTGAATCATACAATTACATGTGAAATTATGGACACGAGATTACTTGGCTTTGTTTGACTTATACTACACAACACTAACCTCCGTACACATCACACACACGTGTATTTGATCTCTCAAACTCAGGGTCATATAGTTAGGCCAACATTAAAATATAATTTTAACGATTTAATACTTGATATTTTGGGGCTAAATCATTTTTGGATTGTCCTTCGGCCTGATCGTTCTATGGCATTGGAATATTTTAAATTTTTTACACAAATAAACCATCTTTTAATTGAAAATGTAACATCTACTCTATTAATTGTATCATTTAATTCATTTTAATAAATTCTAATTGACACCCCCTTTATACTAATAAAGTTGACCGAAAATGCTCCACAATATGACACCTTAACGAAGGCTATTCCAAAATGTGACACGTGGTGTTGTTTTTTCACTTTTTGTTTCTGAAAAATGAGTTGTCTACTTATGAAACTCTCATGTTGCATTTGATTTATTTGTTTGGGTCTATCATTATTCCAGAATCTCAGCCCGGAAGTCTTCCTTCTTCGATCATGTATAGTCGGAACAAATTATCCAACAAAAACTGTTGGTTTACATAACGCATTCCCCCTTAATTCAGTCAACCACTATAATGATCTCATTAATGTCGTTCTCATCACTACCTCCACTCTCTCGCATTCATTAGTTCACTCACACCGCCATGGAAACGTTTGAAAACTACACCTATAAATATAAATACCATAGTTGGATTCACTAAAAATCACAAATCCCATCAAATCATTTCACATTCTCTCTTCTTATCAAAAAAATAAAAATTTGCATCCTCTCTCTGCAGTTCAGCTATCTTCAGTGGCCACAGTGACTTACTTCTAACTGAATTGAAAGCCGAACGTTGTCCTAAACCAGTCGATGTGCGATTGCTCCTGTTGGGGAGGCTTGGAATGCGAAGAAAGAAGGTGAACTCATGGGTGTTGACATGCTCTTGGTAGATGAAAGGTAAATGCAAAGAAGGTGAGATGGATGGTTGGTAATTTCAGGAGGCTCTATGGTGACTCGCGGTTCATGGACCATGGCAAGTATGAAGTATCGCATGCAATAACATCAACCCCATAAAAAAATTTCCATAACACGGCTTCCCAGATATCATAAACATTCACTCTCAAAATGAGGGCACAACACAAAAAAAAACACAATCACACATAATTTTTCAAAAGATATTTACAATGAGGGTTAAGTTTCGTGCCTCTCAACACACACTATTTGCATAACAATATTACGCAACAAATAAAAAATTACAATAAAAAAATATGCAAACAAAAAATAACAAAATATGTGACACCACTTACTTTTCAACTATGCGTGCATATAAATTAAGAACTGAAAACCGAATTGAATGCAACAAAAAAGACAATCCAAAACTAAACAGAAATTCACAAACAATCGAGCGGTTTATATATTTTTGAAGATGAAAAATCAAAATCGTATCATAGAACCAAATAAGAACCTAAAATAGTAATTATATTTAGTTATAAAATTACCAAAAAATTAAAATATTATTCATAAACAAATAACCGAAAATATGAAATAGAAAAACATGTGCCACCATTGAACATGTGCAACAAATAAATACAATAAAAATGTGCAAACAAAAAATAACAAAACATGCGCTATCACTATCGTTTCAACTATGCCTCGGCATATTAATTAAGAAAAAAAAAAGCCGAATCTAAGTCGACAAAAAAAATGAATCTGAAAAATTTCACAAATAACCGAGCGGTTCATATATTTCTGAAACTGAAAAATTAAAATCGTGTTAGAACCGAACAGAGGACCGAATGAGTACATAAAATAGAAATTATATTTAGTTTTAAAATTACCAAAAAAAATAATATTACTAAAATATGAAATATCTGAATATTTATTTATCCAAAATATTTAAAATTATTTGTGTTATCCGAAATAAAAGAATTATCCAAATAGTTTTTGTTTCAATATTAAAATTTATCTGGATTATCCGATATTAAATCCCAAAACTGAAAATATCTGATTTTTACGCGAATTATCTAAAATTAACCAAAAATCAGAACCGATTTGGAACCAAAAGTTTATTGGAAATTAGTTGGTTCTTACGATTGGTACCCGAACTGAACTAAACCAAAGACTAAAATAACAAAACCAAAACTAAAGAAAGTTTCATAAATAACTGAATGGTTCCTATTTTCTAGAACAAAAAAAAACAAAAAACCGAGAAAAACAAATAGGAACTGAACTGAAAACTGAACATTCATGGATGGTTTCAAGTGCTTGGGACCAATTCAGCACATATCTAAAAAGACATAAATTATACTTAATGATAAATAGTATATACAGTAGAAGTTTTAAAAGAATAAACAAAAAATTTATAAAATAACTAAACCAATAAATATATACAAACAGAACTTATGTTTAACCGAATATAATACATCTCGCGCGAAGCGCGGAAATACCACTAGTATACAATATAACTGACTTATTGACTATTTTTTATTTCAAGCTTCACACAATTGGAAATGTTTTCAAGATAATAAAAAAATATTGTAAGATAGTTATATTAAAAATCACTCATTGAGTCATGGTTGACTGGTTTGTTGTTCACTAGTTGAAATGTTTATCACAAAAAATTGAGGAACTATGTTAGAGTTCTCTCAATATGATTTCAAACATATATAAACTTTGTGTGGGTTCATTAAACAATAAGAATATCCGCTAATTCTTCCACAAACCTTAGAATCTAGTTTTAAGTTTCGTTTTGAAATACCCGATTATTGAAAATTTAGTTTAGTTATGGTTAGATCAGTGTTGATCCAAACTTATTGTTAGCGACAAAGTGAATACAACTAGAGTCGGCCCAATTGAAACTCAATCTGAGCCAACTTCTTTCACGACATTTTTGGGAACTTTAATAAAGGGAGAGAGTTTTCTCACTCCCATAGAGTTAGAGAGAGTCAAGTTTTCGAAAGTTTATTTGCTACAACATTTTCAAAAGAAGAGTAAAAGAGATCAAGACAGAAGGGAAAAAGCTACTCAACACTCGAATGTTGTGAAGGATTCCTTGCAATTCAAATGTTGATCCATTAGACTTGATCATGGTGTTAAAGTTTTTGCAATCTAAGAAAAATTCTAATTCACTGTACTGAGAAGATATTGCCTCCAAAAAAGCAGCTTTAATCGCAAGAGTTTCAACTGTCACAGCCGAAGCCACAAAGTATCGAGACGCAGCTTCTTTCACGATCTAATAACCAATTAAGTGCGATATATCACAAGATGGTTCAGAAACACTGTAACATTTAACATCCACCCTCAACATGTGTTTCCTGCTGAGACTTTGTGTGTCTTAAAGTTAAATCTAATTAAATTTGTTCCATTTTCATGTGTGGAACAATTGTGATGATGATACTTTTTTATTAATCAACATGTGTGGATAATTCACTATTATAGTTTGTAATACGTTTTAGTTATCATGAATAGATTTTGATTCGCGCTTTGAAAGCACGGATTTGATTGTTGGGTAAAAAATATTAGTTGATATTAACTACTCTTTTTTAATTATCATCCACATATTTAGGTTATAAAGATAATTATAT
The DNA here is from genome assembly GCF_000695525.1 of Brassica oleracea var. oleracea. Classification (NCBI taxonomy): domain Eukaryota; kingdom Viridiplantae; phylum Streptophyta; class Magnoliopsida; order Brassicales; family Brassicaceae; genus Brassica; species Brassica oleracea. The sequence continues at coordinate 40,887,296 of NC_027756.1, forward strand.
GTGTCCCCTTAGTTTTATTTAGTGTTGGTCCGGATCCGGATCCGCCGTTTAGGGCGGTAAACCTAATGACCCGTATATAATATATAATCCGGTTTGAATTTAATGAAAATCTGTTAATTAAAAATTCAATAAAAGCCAATAAGAATCTTAAAACCTGTCATTAACATGTGACTTGACACAGGTTGATCCAGACCCAAAGAAATTTGATAATATTTTAAAAGCTTTTGACTAAAGATTTTATATTCTCTTAAATATTACATAAAATTAAATAAATTTTTATTTTAGACTTTAATGAAATTTTTACTATTCAAAATAATGAAGAAAATGATATTACAGAAAACCAAATTTATTTATATATCAGTATTAGTTTAATTTTGTTATTTCTATTGCTTGAGTAATATGTTTAAAGATGTTAGAGAAAACCAAAATTTATTTAATTAAGTACCGTGATTTGTTTCTTGTAAATAAAATCAACGTAATGTCCTGGATATAAACGAATCTTGGATTATATCTTCCTTTAATTAAAATCTTACCATATACTAAATTATAGGATAAGTTGTTATTAATATATAGATTGTAGTTGTACTAAATATATTATATAATATTTTTAAAATTTTTACCTAGAATCAAGTTTGGTCCAACTCTGTGCTCCTGTTTTAATATATTGACTAGGATAAGACATATGTCTTGCACAAAGTGAATTTATATGAAAATTATTAAGAAATATCGTATAGTTAAATAAAATTTATATTCTTCATCAAATTATTTTGCCCTTAAACAATTTTTAAAAACTTTATTGTTAATTACATAATTTTTTACTGATGTGCTGATCTCATTTTAAAAAATATTTTAAGTAAAAAAATCACTTATCGCATAAGAACCTAACGTTTAGACCGAAGAATCTTAGGTCTACTATTTGGTTACAATGAAACTATGTCAGCTCGGTTTTAGATCATGATTTAGCAATTTAAAAGTTAATTATGGTTACGAGAAGTTTACGTTCATGTGCCAATCCTATCTATCTTCAATATTTTTCTCATTTTTGTGTCGTTTTTTTTATTTTGGTTATTGCACAATATAAATATTGATTTTTGAGTTTATTCTTATTTTGTTATTTTATTTTGGCCTCAGATTTAGAAAATGTTTAAGATTTAAAATTATTAAAGAGATACATACTTAGGTTAAGATCTGCGCCTTGTGCAGAATAAATATTTTATATTTATTACTTATTTTATATTTTTCTGCACATTATGAAATAATAAAATAATAATTATATATTTAATAACTAAAAAATTAGTTACTATTATGTAATAAATCGGTGTGCGTATATAAATCTAACTATTTCTCTGGTTTATTAACTATTTCTCTGGTTTATTCGTAATATATACGGGATTTGAAATTGCAAACCAATGGACATTTAAAGAAGGCATAGCTAGGAAGTAAAAGAAAGTAGAAACCTAGCTGGGGAGCTAAGACTACAAGATAAGATGTCATAGGAAAAAAAGAAACGGAGGGATATTAACGTCTTTCTCAAAACCTATAAATATCCTTATAATTAACATATAGAAATATGCTAAAAATGAAATAAGTTACACAACTAGTAATTAGCAAGAGTATGAGCATCAAAAGTTGAAGAGGGAAGTTCTCACACATCCTAAAAAAAAAAATTATAATAATAAAAGCTGGTGAACTCATCTCGTTACGCTCCTTCCGCATAAATCCGGGTCATTACTGTTTAGCGGGCTCTACGTCACGTGGCGGTCCGCTATTGGCCAGGTTTTTTTAAAAATTAAAAACAAAAAAAAATCAAACTAAAGATAAATAAAAAAATAATTAAAAAATCAAATTGTGAACCCCAACCCGGGGTTCTTTAATACGCTTGCTCTAAAGGCCATTGATTGAAGGCTTGAAGCTAACTGCTTCACCTCGCCGCATCAGAGACACCTATGAGAATTTACTTCAGTCTATCTTCACACGTGTTTTTGGTGTTGCCTTCAATTTTCTAACCTGAAGACTCTGCCGAACCACTTGTCACATTAATCCCACGGAAAAACATGAAGTAGACTTGACCATAACAGTACACTTTTTTATCATATTGTCACAATTTTATTTTATTTTTACATTTGTAGTTAGAAAAATCACAAACATATAAAATAAATGTTCCATTGAAATTTGAGTCTCAGGAATTTTACATTTTCCGGAATTTTCCATAATAACTTACAAATAAAAAGGCTAAACAAATTAATGATGCAAAAGCTTAGATTAAATAAACATTGTTAATCAGAATACAACCCAATTCCATTTGCCAGACTCATCATGCAGAGCTCTGGCCTGACCCGGTTAACAGAAGCAACCGGGTCAGATGCATACAGGTTCTTCAGAACTGTTCAAAATAGATGATCCTCTGTTTGTCCTTTTACATACTCTGTTTCTCAATGTGTCGCACCGTTACTTTCACTACTCTGCCGCACCACCTGATCATTACCCTCCACGTCATCACCATCTTCATCTTCATCATCGTCACACGTACAGCTTTTTTCTACCGGCGTCGCCAAGTAAGTGGGGTTCACGTCTCCGGCCATAATCACCAAGAACTTCTCTGGCAAAGCTACAGCCTTCACCTCCTTCTCAGGTTTCGCATCTCCAGCTTCAAGATCTCTATCCCTGCTCTGATTTTCCTCACCGTCGAGATAACCGGAGAGACGCCAATAAGAGCAAGCGAGGATTAGAAGAGCAAAGGCGATGAGACCAAGCATCGCAGCTAAACCACCGAAGAGATAAGGAACCGGTGAATGCCACGGCGAGTGAGGTCCTCCCATGGCTGTTCTGTTCCCGTCTACGTTTTCTCTTGGAGCGTAATATTGTCTCCCTTCCATTTTCTTACACCGAGAGAAAGAGAAAGAAAGAACAAAATAAGTGGTTTTGAGATTTTTTTTTTTTTTACCTAATAGAAAATGTTTTGGTTAGAGGAGGAGAAATGTGACGAAAGGATTTATAGAACAGGAAAGTTGTTTTTGGTTTATATATTTTGATTGATTTAAAAATTCATATAGTATTTATAAATCCAAGTAAAATATGCAAATCCGGAGGTTTTTTCTCGGATTTGAGTTTTTGTATTTTTAACTAAAAAATTCAAATAAATCTATTATTAAATCAAATATATTAGTAAATCCGTACGATTGAATAACATTTGATTTGATATAGAATTTATGAATCATTAAACTAATAACACATGATTTTAATACATATTTGAAAATCATAGAACCAATAACACTAGATTTAGTTCGGATTTTCAAATCCATTAAAATACAAAAACCAATAACCCGTACTAACTAGAGAGCAAGCCAGTTAACGTTGTGGATTGTGTGTGACGTATAATCCATTTTATTATTTTGCGTATTGGATTCTTTTTGGTTCATTAGTTTTTTTTCTTTTCATTTTGAGTGTTTTGGAAGACCACTCTCCCATCCATCTTTATTGTTTTCAATCTTTATTGTTTTATAATAAAAACCATAAAATAGAAATAGACTTTTGTTCCAATGTATTTTTTTTTATAATAGAGGACTGCTATATTTTTTATACTAAAATAATGTTATTTTTTCTTCTATGTTTAAAGATAAAAATTAGCATTGTTATACAGTAGAAGAAAATATAGCATTATTTAGTAGATAATATATTTGGCAAAAACACATCTCTATTTCTATTTACAGTTTCTTTATTAAGTATTAAAAAAAGAAATGGGTTGGAGATGCTTTGATGTGAAAAAGAAAAAAAAACGAATTCCGTTTACGTTTATCAATCATCATTCATGATGATTGTGTGGAGTCGTGACGTCATAACTATGCTTTGTATTCTTCTGTCCCGTTTGCTAAAGTAATTGAGGCGATGTAAAAGAATGTATAAACATCAACAAAAATTTATATGAACTCAAGAAGTTTAGATAAAATAAGTTTTGCTATTAATGGAGATTTATATTTGATGTATCAGCAAACACTCTTAATCGAGTAGTAATTTTTTCTGTAACATTTGCGGTTGTAGAGATTTTAAATTCATTTACAGTTTGTCAGTTTCTAAAACATACAGCTATTTCCTCAGTTTCTAAATTTACTTACATGCTTGAAATATATCACATGTTAATTGTTAATTTATCTTTTTCTAGAGTTATGAAAAGATATGATTATAAGAAAAATTCACATCAACAATTAATAGTGACTTCTTTGTATTTACATTCGTATCCAATAAGAAATATCCATGTGACACCTAAAGTGTATGCAGAGATTCTAATTTTATGCGTATAGATAAGGTTATGCATGTGTATATAGCGAGCCGTCTAGGTATGAGTTTGCGTTGGTTAGTTAGGTGATTAGTTGGGACCCAAATTAAGGTGGTGTGTTTCTTAATCAGTATTCCTTACTGCTTTGCAGCTTAATTAGTGGATGTTTTCCGAAAATATCTTAGTATCAATCATTTTTTTAAAGATAAACAATTGTTTGAACCGAGACCGTCGATAAACTAGTAAAGAGAAAAGGATGAGTTATCTTCGGTGGATCAAGACAAAGACGTGTTTTATTAGATCAAGTGAACGCTCAGTCGTATTACAAGGAGGAGAAAACAAGGAAATGAACCGGCGAAAGCTGGTTTGCCGGAGAATACAAGTCGGCGAGAATAAGATGTAGAACCCTAGTTTCTAGCCGAAAGTAAGTGTGTGGTGATTTGCGGATCACTTCATCGTTGTCTCTCCTCCTCCTTTTATAGACGGTCTTCTGTTGACCTAATTCGACTTGACGTAACGGGCCTTCTCAACGATTGGGCCGAGGTGTCGGGCCGCTGAACCGAGTCGTCGAGCCGAAGACTTTCGGTCGTTCGTTCTACCGGCTAAAAGTAGTCCGAAGTCGAGTCGGCTACTGGCTCGCGAGTCGACGAGACGAGCTCATCTGTTTTGATCATGTGTCAGGACAATTATCATGTGGACCTTTTGGGAGGTCAGACCCATACCCAACAACAAGGGAATTGTAATATATGTAATCACTAATTATAACACCTAAGCACTGTTATGTAATAGATAAATAGCAACCAACCATTCAGATAGTGTCGAATCCACTGAAGCAACCTCGAATAAACTATGGCATGACTGTATGCTAATATCTGCGTAGTAGTATGTTATGCTATAAATAGTCGCACTGTTTAAGCAGCTTAAAATCAACGAGGCATGAAGATAGATTCTAATTAGAAGGGGAAATTTTTTATCGATGATAGATAACTAGTGATCCTCTGAACTATTTATACATTGATAACATATATGCATGATTCTACAGAAAAGGGAATAGAAAAACACAATCAAACGAAATACGGATTAGACCTTGTCTAAAGATCAAACACTCACATGTATTTTTTGTAGATATTTTTTCTTTAACAAAATAAAAGTATATATTTAATAGGGAAATTTGATCCAGTAATTAAAAAAACAAATATTTCACCAACTTCTCTCCTTTTCTTTTTCTTCCTATCTCTCTCCCTGCCTTCTTACTACAAATCTAATATTTTCTCCAATATAGTCATTCATCAAATTTACCCTATTTAATAAATATCAACATAAAACGCAAGCCTCAGTTTATTTTATTCAACTGTTATGACTGAAACATTTTAAATTGTTTACTTCAAGCCAGATCAATTTAATCCTAAAAACAGAATGAATGAACGAAACTGTTTTAAATTTATAAATCAAATCGATATAATCTAAAAAAGATGATGTAAAATTGAATTAAAACCTCATTAAACTATTTTTGTAATTTCCAAGAACTTGAATTCAAACCTAATTTAAAATGTATTTACTTATCGGATAACCATCCAATTTCCCCAATTGTATTTTTTTGTTACCATAGATCACGTAGAACGAAAAACTTTTTTGATGAAAAACGCATATGGCAGCTCACCCAACACCATTGTATGCTTCAACAAGTGACTATCGGTTTTATGATTAAGAAAATCTTATGTAGCAGAATGATCACTCTAAAAGAACATACCTAATATTAAAAAGGAAAAAAGACCATACCAAATTTTACTAAGAGTTTGACTAAGAGTTCATTAATGCTTTTATACTGGGATGTCTAGGGATCAAATCCCAGAAAACGCAAATTATGCAGATTATGGAAAAAAATAGTTACAAGAGGTCTTCAACATGGTGCATGGCGTATCATCGAACATGGATCTCATAGAATGGCTCGAAGTGATGCAGTCAGACGTGCATTCTCATATGATGGTAGAATTACCGGCTGTAAAATCGTCTATGTAATATTTCTCATCGTTGTAATAACATAATTAATCAGACGTTAAAAAAAATTACGTTTAAATATTATTTTAGTGTAATTAAAGGAATACAATATATAGGTATATACACATTAAAAAGGGAAAGTGCAAAACCAAACGGAGAAAGCTGGAAACAACATATATCAAACCATATCCCTCAGGGGTCAACTATCTCATCAATGCTAACTAAATATATAACTTGAAGAATATTGTGAGAAAACTAAAAGGGTCCCCCACATTGTTGCACAGTCTATTTGGATCAAACTTTATTTTAGACATGCGCATAATATCCATAACCCGAAATCCGAATCGAACCCGAACCGAAAAACCCGATCCGTATCCGATCTGAAATGTAAAAAATATCTGAATGAGTCTTGTAAGGTGGTACAAAACATATCCAAACCCGAAGTGTTATTAATCGAACCCGAACGGGTAACCCGAAAAACCGAAAAAACCAAAAAATCCGAAAAAAAATATCCTAAGAAACCGATCTGAGTGTCCAAAATAATATACAATATAATTATATGAAACATGAATATATACTCCAAATATTCAATTTCATATTTATTTTGATATGTTATCTAACAATAAATATTTAAAATTTAAATAATTACCTTAAATACTTAATTATATATAAATAAATATATATTTCTTATTTTTTACTTTTAAATTTTAGATTTTATTTCGGGTATATCCGAACCGATCCGATATAACCCGAATCCGAATGATATATGATTACTTTATGGGTTCTATGATGTGATACAAAACCGATCCGAACCCGATGTGTTATATCCAAACCCGACCCGTAGTTGTAAATTTAGTAGAATGGGACCTAAGAAGTGTTATAAAAGAGAACCGAAATCCGAAAAACCCAATCCGAACGCCAACGGATATCCGAACACCCAGGCCTACTTTATTTGGTCAAGTTCCTATCATTTGCATTTTCCTGTTTAGTCAAACACATTGAGAAAAAGATTAGAACAACTGAAAACAACACAGCTCAGTCTTTAAGATGTTCATATCTTCCACATCATCAGCTTGTTTCGGTTCTAAAAAATGATATAAGCTACCGTTCAAGTTTTACTCAACTCGTTTTAAGACATCATAATAATGTATATTTTAAGAAAAAATGTTAAACTTTGTGTGTTTACTGTCTGATACTATAGTTAAAAATCACTGACTGTTATAAGATAAACTTTGAAATGATCCTCCACTCCTTTACCAACTCAAGCACTATGATCATCTACTCATCAAGCACTATGATCATCTACTTATCAAGCACTATGATCACCCACTCATTTACCAAATCAAGCACCATCTTTGATATTTTATGTATTGTTGCTCACTATAAATACCATCACTCATCTCACTCTTTTGTACACAATTACATCTTCTTCTTCTTCCTTATAATAAACTCTTTCTCTCATATTAAGTGTTATTTGCTTCCTACGGGTATTGAATTCTACTCTTATTTAAATTTCCCGATACTATAAATTATAAGTTATTTCATAACAGATTCAGATTCCGATATGTGATAAAGTAAACTTGGCAAAACGAAATTTATAAGAAAATGGGATTTCGCCGTGTAATAAATTATACACATAGTTGTTAAATAAAAAATATATTATACACATATGATGATTGATAGTATATATTATATGTCAACAAAAGCTTTTGACTGGTGTTTAAAATGCTCTGTGGACCTCTTTCGTTTTTGTTGGGTCACCGATCTGCGTCATTTAAGCTGGAAAGTTTTCTTGTGTGTTTAAATGCGCTTATATTATACGTTAATTAAAATGGTAAAATTGTTGATCAAATCCACATTTCAAAATCTGTTAAGGCACGTATTGGTGAACACAAAAATCTTATAAGTTCAAATATTTAGAGTTAACATGTCTTTTTAATAAATGTATACAGCTAGATATTTTTAGAGGTGCGATCTACAATATTTTTAAAACAATGTATTTTGATTTATAAAAATACACATACTTTTATTTTTGATTTAGGGTCATCATATCAATGTTTAAAGCTTTTATGATTTGGTGGTTTTAGACTTTTTTTTTATTTTTTATTTTATTTTTTGATAACGGTGGTTTTAGTACATCTTTGGTCAGCGTAATGCAATATGTTAATATACTATGTTCATTTAATAAATTCCAGTTGAAAAAGAAGTTTTGAAAGTGAGATGATACATTTGAATATCAAATAAAAAACCAATAAAATATCGTTTAAGCGGTGTATATGTAAAAATACCAGTAATATATAATACAAATTGTTTTTTAATGAGATGCTTAATTAAATATCCTGCCTTTTTCTCATCAGTGTCTTCTCCACTACGTGCGCAGTATAAATTAGCTCCCACAGTTTTTCGTAGATTCCTTTTTCATCGAGAAGCAAAAAGAAAACACAAAAACAAAACCTTTTTTAATCTTTCTCTCAAGAAGTGACTCAGACTCAGGAAAAAAGGGTTTTTGCTTTCCGGGTTTAACGAAGTAATCTTCCATATCTCTTTTGATTCGAAGCTTTTTTCAAAACCCAAAATGGGACCTCGTTGCTCTAAGCTATCTCTCTGTTGGTGGCAAACACATCACAAATCATCTCTCAACGACGCTTCTGATCTAGGTTTAAGTATTAAAGTCTTTTAACTTTACCGCATTTTCATTCTCTCTCTTTCTGCTAACAAAAGTCGAGTTCTTTTTTTAATTCCGACAGATAACGGAAATGACGATTCGGCGTCGTTTAGTGAGTTCAGCTTCGACCAACTACGAACCGCTACTTCAGGATTCTCAACGGACAGCATCGTGTCCGAACACGGCGTCAAAGCTCCAAATGTCGTGTATAAAGGCAGGCTCGAAGATGAGCGATGGATCGCTGTTAAACGCTTCAACAGATCCGCTTGGCCTGACACTCGTCAATTCCTTGTACAAAGTTGCTTCCTTTTGCTAACATTAGTAACTCTGCAGTTGCTTAACTGTTTCCATTTTGATTGGGTCTTTTAGGAGGAAGCAAAAGCTGTGGGGCAGTTGAGGAGCGAGAGGTTAGCGAACTTGATTGGTTTCTGCTGTGAAGGAGATGAGAGACTGCTCGTTGCTGAGTTTATGCCTTTTGAAACTCTCTCTAAGCATCTCTTCCACTGTAAATCTTTTCATCCATTTTTTTTTAAAAAGAGATTAGCAACAACACTCTACTTTTTTTTTAATTTGTTATATATGCAGGGGATAGCCAGCCAATGAAGTGGGCTATGAGAGTGAGAGTGGCTTTGTATCTTGCACAAGCACTCGAGTATTGCAGCAGTAAAGGTCGCGCTTTGTACCATGATCTCAACGCTTACAGGATCTTGTTCGACCAGGTCCACTTCTCTAGTTTACCCATCATCATTATTAACTCTATAAATTAATAAATTACCATAGTCTCAAACATTATTAATTTATAGAGTTTTTACTGTATTACAGGATGGTAATCCGAGACTATCTTGCTTCGGTCTTATGAAGAATAGTAGGGATGGGAAGAGTTACAGTACTAATCTGGCTTTCACACCTCCTGAGTAC
>NC_027756.1:40898293-40910100 GCF_000695525.1 Brassica oleracea var. oleracea
AATGGATGATCAAAGGGGAGTGTTATAAGATAAACTTTGAAATGATCCTCCACTCCTTTACCAACTCAAGCACTATGATCATCTACTCATCAAGCACTATGATCATCTACTCATCAAGCACTATGATCACCCACTCATTTACCAAATCAAGCACCATCTTTGATATTTTATGTATTGTTGCTCACTATAAATACCATCACTCATCTCACTCTTTTGTACACAATTACATCTTCTTCTTCTTCCTTATAATAAACTCTTTCTCTCATATTAAGTGTTATTTGCTTCATACGGGTATTGAATTCTACTCTTATTTAAATTTCCCGATACTATAAATTATAAGTTATTTCATAACACTGACTACATTTTTCCGGTACCCAAACAGAATTAGCAACTAGTACCAACTAACAGTAGAAAATTTTAAAATTTTGACAGGAAATTATTTTCCGCTACTCACATTAAAACTTATCTATCTAAACCAGCATAATCACCAGTAATCTTTTATTTTCACATTTTAAAAAATCAAATTCGTCCTATATAAATCATTCAAATGACAAATCTGTAGTTGCAAGCATTTTTGGATTTTCTATATTTTGATGTTATTCACAGCAAATTCACTCACATTCCCACATATAGCGGAAACCATGTGATTGTGAACAACAGAACATTTTGATCGTTGCTCAAAAAAAAAAAGAACATTTTGATCACCCAAATTCACTCAAAGTAGTATCTGTTTTTGCTCGAGAAAAAACTACAAACTATTTTCTATATATTATTTTTACGGTAAATCATTCCTCTATTATTATTTTTTTTGCAACTGATTTTATCATTCCTCTATTATGATACTATATTTCTTTAAATTCTGAAAATAAGTGCTATTTTATTTGTTACGTGGAAAAATTATTCCAAGCCATACATCTTCTCGAGGTTTCCTGGCAGTGAATTTGAAAGGAATGTTTGTTGTGTTTATTCTTGTCGCCGTGCGAAATTTCGTACTATTCGTATGAATATATATCTAACAGAATAATGATTTGTTGGAAATATTTGAATAGATAATTGACTAAAGGGTCCATTTCTCAGCGTCAGCTTCCACTCAGAGGTACACGTCAAGGAGAACGATAATTCCATCTCCAATCACTTAAAATGTTTTGTCTATTCCAATCACTTGCGTTACGTCCTCATTTCCGCACTATTGTTCTTTTTATTTAATTTTACCATCAATGATAGAGATTAAGATATAATAGTTATATTTAGTAGTGAAAATAATCCCAATAGATTAATGAAGGAGTGGGATTTGGTTGGAATCTTTGTCAGAACATTGTTTGCTTTGTAAGTTTTTAATATATAAATGTTCCATTATATAGACACACATTAAATATAAGTGGACTCATTAAATATAACTATTATATCTTAATCTCTATCATTGATGGTAAAATTAAATAAAAAGAACAATAGTGTTTAAATAAAAAGAACAAAAGAACAATCACTGTTATGATTGGCATAATAAACACTGTTATGATTGGCATAATAAACACTGTTAGATTATCCAACTGAACTTTAATCTATTGGGATTATTTTACCATCAATGATAGAGATTAAGATATAATAGTTATATAATAGATTTTGTAAAACGACTATAAATTACTAAAAATGTAAAAAATTCACAACGAAAATTTTTGATCAAAGGTTTAATTTTTTTTTTCAATCAAGATAAAAATGATCATATATCATATGAATATGAAGTCTCATTAATAGATATTCATATTATTTATATATATATATATTAATATCATTTAAAATTAAATTATATACCATATAAAAATATATAACAATGCTAATTTCAAAATTTGCAATGAAATATTATTGAGATCTTAATATTTTAATTTTAAAATTTGTATTGATAAATCTCATATTAAAAGTTTTGTGATTAACATTTTAAATTTTTGTTACAGCAAATATACAAAAGTTAATGAAATCATATGAGTAAAAAGTTTCAGTAATAAATATTTATATTAAAATATACTATATATATATATATATATGTCAATATCACTAAAGTTTAATTATATACCTTATAAAGTAAATAATTTTTTTTTATTTATTTACCAAAAATATGACTGTAAATAAACAAAATGTATTGATTTTAATTTATGTGCTTACTATAATGTATATACTTTTATGTATATAAATTGTTTTTTAAGTAGGTGGTTTCTAATATATTATATGATCCTGACAATCCGAAAAATACAGTTCTTCAAATCAAAGTGATTTTTAATATTGAAAACATTATATATATATATATATATATTATTTCATTCAGATTAAATATTTTAATCTTGATTTTTATTCCTAATAAGCTTTTAATGAAATACTAGTTAAGACTCGCGCCTTGCGCATGATGAACATTGTATATATAAATTATTTTCACGTATTATGTTCTTTTATATATTATAAAATAATATATATATATATATATATATATATATATATATATATTGGGTAATTAAAAAGTCAGTAACTATTACGTAGATAATTAATGAATACGTAAATAAATGTTATTAATCCAAAAAAATAATTTTTCTATTTTATATTTGTATATAATAAATTTAAATAATATATACATAGATATATGAGGGTTAAATGATGCGTTCTACTCATTAGTTTTTTTGATGATTTGTATCTTTTTATAATAAAAATTTTAAATCACTAATAACAAAAATTTCATTGTGCGATGTTTAAAAGTTTTAGTAATTTATAAATTTTTTATAAAAAAATCAGTAAAAGTTTTAAAATTTAAATATTAAATTGTCAGCATTTGTTCAAAGCTTTTATCAAAAAAAAATAGTTCAAAGCAAATTTCAAAATTAAAATATTTATGTATTTTCTATGGTATATAGTTTAATTTAAAATATATTAATATAAACATGTAAATATATGTATATATATATATTAATATTAATATTTATTAAGTTAGACTTCCTACTTACACGATTTTGTAATCATTTGTATCTTGTCATAAAAAAAATTTAAATCATGGATCATAAAAGTTTCTATGTGAGACTTTTTAAAATATTCAAAATATAACATATACGGAAAAATATAAATTTTATTATATGGTTAATGTTGTTATTTAATTTATTTTAATAATTTAAAGTTAAAAATGATAGAAAATACACTAATTTGTATCAAACCTTTATTATCCAAAATCATTAATTGTTATATATACTAGTCTCATTAGGAAATTCCGTAATTTTTATTCAAGGAAATTATTGAGACATCAAAAATTAATTTATGGTTAGTTTAATAAAAAAATTATTAAATATTTAGATGGACCAACCTATTTCTCTAAAGATTAGAATAATCGTTGTGGTGATAACACGTAGATACATCAAATGTTGTAATGCTTTTTTTAATATATAGGAGATCATGAAAGGATTTCAATCACCTCTTTTTGAGTTTGTTCGAATAGTGAAAGATTTGATCATTCGTCTAATATTTGTTTCTCCCTAATATCCTAACTAGCTATTATAATTGTAAGAATGAGAGAATTAAACTATTTATTATAAGTTTTCTGGTTTATCATTTAATAAATCAAACAGTTATTAGTTTATGCATAGTTTACATATATTAGAATGGTAAAGTTTTATATATATTTTTATCGATATACGCTTAAGTAACTAAACCTCAAAAGCGTAAGATAATAAAATAAATAATTTGTTTTGTTGTTCTTAGAATTATATGATTTTAGACCGAAGTTGTGAACATATACTAGACAAACATTTATATTTCGAGTCTTCACTTATATTATATAACGGGTTGATATATTAGATTTGAACACTAACCTGTGAATAGAGTTTGTAGGTGATTTTCTTCAAATTTTTGATTCTTAGATATGTATCTAGAGTGAAACTAATATTTACATATGTCCATCTTTTTAAATTGATACTTATGCAATTCACCGAATTCACATAAGAAGTTAAAAGAAAAAATAAAACTCATATCAATGAAACAGAAACGAAAACGAAAGCACAATTTTATAGAGGTAGAAAATGAAATCACTTATGCAGAGTCAATAGTAAGCAAATTGATAGCAGAAAATCTAATCCTCTTTTGTCATTTTGTAATTTTTGTCAGCCGAAAAACTATAATTTCTTTTTGTGCAAATGAAGTTTTAAAAATAATTAAAATCAGTTGTACGTTAACTCTTCAACTACGATGATACATTTGAGACCAACATTTGCATTCGCCATTTTACAATCGATAAAAATTGTAGTGTACAAAATGTTAAAACCATTTAATGAACAAACGTTAGTATAAGAAGATTCTTTCCTTGCATGCGAATAGGTTACCATCTAGTAATATATTGTTTATCAATAGAAAACAAAAAGATGAAAAGTGTGTCCTTCTTTTCAGAGATGAAAGTACAATTATTTGGGAGACATGAATAATTTTGATTGTTTTCTTACAAGAAATATAGTCCCACGTCTTAATAATTTGATATCAATCTTTCTGGAACAACTTAATTTTGACCCCCACATGTATTATAATTTACACATGTACATATAAAATCTAAGAAGTTGTGTTTCTTTGTTAATCGGTTAATCTACGGACTACAGCTAGCTATAAGTGAATAGTTGTTGACACACTTCCAAAACTACGGAATTTTTTTCTAACGCACAAGTAATCTAAAAGAGAGGAGGATAAAAGATAAAACACATTAAAAAGAGTCAAATAATAAAAGTGTACAATATAAAGGTAAGTTTAATTTTTGTTATTTTTTTTAACTTTTCTATTAGTAATTTTCTTTAATTATTCAATATATATATATATATATATATATCAGTTTATACAAAAAGTATTTGAAATTTATTAGCGTGAAGAAATCGAAAGCGTCAGCTACCATATTTATTTGTTTGGCTTATCTTTTTTTTTGACATCTTGTTTGGTCTTATCAAAGCTCACTTTAGCTTTCTCTGTAAGATTTTAGATTGTATTGATCGTCTTAAACCTTAGTTCCTTAGCTAGATTTTTTTAGCTAATACTTGATCAATTGACCTTGATACGATTTGTTTGTTTGTTGTATAGGAGACAAGACACAAAACTTTGGTTATCTAGTTCCCTTGCGGTACGTCTGGGGGAAGAACTACGCTTCCAATTCACTATCTCAAGTATAAAGAGAGTAATACAAGATATGATAGTCAAGCTACTACAAGACCGTAGCAAGACCAAGAACTAACACTCTTAGTTCTTATACCGACTGCTTCACTTATCAGGTATGCTCAGACGATCTCTCAACCAAGACAATCTGTAACCACCTGATCACCACAATCTTCTATCTGATTCCATCGTCTCCAAGTAACTAAGGTGTAAAGCGTAATGCCCTAGACGTCATGGGCTCGAGCTCTTGTTAACTCTGCAGGCCCGATACACTCAACCTCTTTGTTATGGGCTTTAGGCTTAGGCCCACTGAAGAGAGGAATAGAGACAACAGCCCGACAAACTCCACCTTTGTCTCTGTCCGAGTCTTCGCGAAACCTCCTCAGTCTCTTTCTTTGCCGACTCCCTGTCTCTCTCTCTCTCTCTCAAAACGGAACTTATCACCGGTGAATCTCTACCGATTCGCCTCTATAACTCTTCTGAGTACTCACTTTTTCTTTCCTGAGCGTCTCATCACTCATGCAACTGGTGATGTGAACTGTTTCAGCTGGCTCTTTTCTTTAGATTCGCGACTTCCAACTGTCACCTCCGGCGACCGATAACTGATCTGCTTCACTGTAGATACCCTTACATGTGCCTGATTGTCTTTTCCAACAAGATGACTTTGCTTCTGTTCCCTGAAGGCATTGCGAAAGGAAACGAGATTCGTCGACTAATCCCCCTTTCGTGTGTCCTCATCAGAAGCCCCCTGCTATCATACAATCAATAGGTAATAATCTAGACTCCTTTTAGTTTCCTTATCTGTGATTTAATAACTCACGAAGTATCTTAATGTCTTTGTTTCCTCTGCAGCTGATAAAGACTTCAAGACCTTCGTGCTCCTACAATCCTTCAGATTCGCAAGGTAAGCTTCTTTGTAGCAAACCATTAGTTAACTGTTAAGTTTCAAACTTGACCGCTCAGATCACTTATAAAACTGTTAAATCCGTCTGAATCCGTAATCGCCATTAATAATATGTTAATCTTCTGAAACCGTAGATTAAGCCTCTTTCAAATTTGACCATTCAAAACAGGATTTGTGTTGATTTCCTCTTACCGATACTGATCAACCTCTGTATCTGTTTATATCCCTTTTGCGAGGTCCTTCAATCAACTAACTAGGAACCTCGGGATGCTTCAAGCTGACTACCGGATTACCTTGAGAAGTCCGAGACACTTCTCGAAACTCTTTCCAGGTAAACTTTTTGTCAACATATCTGCTGCATTCTCTGTAGTGTGAACCTTTTGAACCTTGACTGAACCCTCCTCCACAATGTCTCGTATGAAATGATATATCCTTGCAATGTGTTTAGTTCTGTCATGATGCACACTGTATTTTGCAAAGCATATTGCACTCTGTGAGTCACAGTTTAGTTTGAATGCATCTGTTTTGAATCCTAGTTCTTCGCATATTGCCTTTAGCCAGATGCCTTCTTTAGTAGCTTCAGCTAGGGCCATGTACTCTGCTTCAGTAGTAGATAGGGCAGCTACTTGTTGTAGACATGATCTCCAACTGACCGTATTGCCACCAACTCTGAACACATAAGCTGACACGGATCTTCTTTTGTCTAAGTACGCAGAGTAGTCCGAATCTGAAAAACCTTCTATATCAAACTCCTCTGATTTAGTAAATGTTAGACACACATTAGAAGCACCATTTAAATATTTTAGGATCCATTTTACAGCTTCCCAGTGACTCCTTCCTGGATTTTCCATGAACCTACTTACCACTCCTATGTAATATCCCAAATCTGGTCTTGAGCCGACCATTGCGTACATCAAGCTCCCTATTGCGCTTGCATAGGGAACTGTATCCATCGCATCTCTCTCTGTTTCTGTCTCTTCAGGTCTTAGACTTCTTAGTTTAAACAGAGGGTTGCTAGGTGTCACGACTGCTATACTCTTTTCCAAGTTGAATGTTCTTAGAACTTGCTTGATGTATTTTTCCTGTGAAAGTTTTAGCTCTCCATTCTTTCTATCTCTTCTGATATCCATTCCAAGAATTCTTGATGCTGGTCCAAGATCTTTCATCTCAAATATCTTGTTAAAATTCTTCTTAAGACTGTTTATTTTTCCAATGTCTTTAGCTGCCACGAGCATATCATCAACATAGAGTAATAAGTAGATCATATTCTCCACAGTCGTACTTTTATTGTAGACACACGGATCCTTAGAACAGCGTGTAAATCCCTGAGACTTCATGAACTCATTAAACTTTTGGTTCCACTGTCTTGGGGACTGTTTAAGTCCGTATAGGGATTTCTTTAGAAGGCACACCATTCCCTCTTTTCCCCATTCTATAAATTCCTCAGGTTGTTCCATATAGATTTCTTCATCAAGAACTCCATGTAGAAAAGTTGTTTTCACATCAAGCTGTTCTAATTCCAAATCATAGTTCACCACGATAGATAGCATGATCCTTATTGACACATGTTTCACCACAGGTGCAAATATCTCATTATAGTCTATCCCTTCAACTTGAGTGTAACCCTTTCCCACTAGACGAGCTTTGAATCTAGGATCTTCGATACCTGGAATCCCCTCTTTATATTTATAGATTTATTTACAACCGATTACTCTTTGCTTTTCTGGTCTTGGAACCAATTTATATGTGTCATTCTTGTCGAGAGATATTTTCTCTTCTGTCATAGCCTCTTTCCACTTCTTCCAGTGCTTACTTCGTTTAGCCTCTGCAACTGTTCTCGGCTCATCCAGCTCAATGATGGTAGCACAGGCCAGTGCATAAGCAATGACAGAGTCTCCATCTTCGTATCTGGATGGGAGCCTGATCACTCTTCGATCTCTATCTCTCGCTAATACATATTCATCTAGGTCTAGATGTGCAGTTTGTTCCAAGTCTTATTCTTCAGAATCTTCATCCTCGTCTGAACCACTTGAGGACTTTGAGCTTTCTTGTTCTGAATCTGCTCCACCTTGACTAGTAGAAACTATATTATCAGAAGCAACTCCACCTTGACCAGTAGAGCCTGGAGTTGATGGTCCTTGTATCAGTTCAGTTCTAAACGTCACTTTCATTGTTTTCTTTGGTTTCTCAATTTTCTTTTCCGAATCATGATAGAGCTTATCCTCATCAAACACAACATTTCTGTTGTTAGAGCACTTACCATCTTCAGGTATCCACACTCTATAACCTTTGACTCCTTGAGGATATCTCACGAAAATCCCTTTGACAGCTCTAGGACTCATCTTGTCCTGTGTTATGTGAACATATGCCACACAACCGAACTGTCTCAAGTGACTGTAGTTAACCTTAGAACCAGTCCATAACTCTTCTGGAATCTTGAACTTTAATGAAGCATTAGGAGATCGATTTATAAGATATACTGCAGTACACGCTGCTTCAGCCCAAAACGATTTTTCTAATCCAGACTCTGCCAACATACATCTTATCTTCTCAGCTTTAGTTCGATTCATCCTCTCAGCCACCCCATTTTTTTGTGGGGTGTAAGTACACGTCTTGTGCCTTTTAATTCCAGACTCTTGACATAGATTATCCATCTTAATATTGCAGAACTCAAGGCCATTATCTGTTCGAAAATATTTTATCTTCTGCTTAGTAGTATTTTCCACAAGAGACTTCCATTCAGAAAAATTCTCGTAAACTTCATCTTTGCTTCTCAAAAATCTTATCCAGACTTTTCTAGAGTAGTCATCAATGAAAGTGAGAAAATACCTGCAACCAGATAAGCTTGGCTCATTTGAAACTGAGACCCAAAGATCACTATGCACGTATTCCAGCTTCTCCTTCGATGTGTGCTTTCCTTCAGGGAAACTTTGCTTGTGAGCTTTACCAAAGACACATTTTTCACAGAAATCCAAAGTGTGCACCTCTTTAGAATTAAAATAACCTCCCTTAACCAGGAGATTCATGTTCTTTAGGCTCATGTGTCCCAATCTAGAATGACATCTGTTTGTAAGGTTCGTTTCTGTTCTAACCACATCAACTTCACCTTTGATAATAGAACCTTGTAGATAATATAATCCATCTTGATATTTTTCGGATAACACTTTCTTCCCTTCTCGATAGAATGTGATAGTGAAATCTTTTCCTTCATATTTGCAACCGTTCTTCTCCAGCTGGCCGTAGGAGATTAGGTTTCTGCCCATAGAAGGCATGTATCTCACATCGCTTAAAATAACCGGAACTCCTTCAGAGTTTATGATATTTATTTTCCCAATACCTTTGACTTCACATTGGGTGTTATTACCCATTAGAACTTTTCCTCCATCGATTTCTTTGAAGTCAAACAAAACATCTCTCTCTGGCGTGATATGGAAAGTACATCCGGAGTCCATAACCCATTCTCTCATTGGATCTTGAAGGCTCACTGTTAAGATCATAGGTAGCTCTTTATCTTGGCTATATTTGCAGATTCGTCTTCTTACCAGTTCTTCTTATCTGGACAATCTCGCTTGTAATGGCCCTCTTTACCGCATGTCCAGCATTCTCTGGGTTTTCCTGGTCCTTTAGGTCGTGGCTTAGACCTGTTGTTTTTGCTCTTGGACCTCCCTTTCCCTTGGCCATGAGTCTTAGTCTCAGATTTCCCTCTGCCTACTACCAGTCCTTCTGCTTTAGACTTTGCTTTACCGATTAGTCCAGCTTCTTTCAGCTCAACTTCCTTGGCGTATGCAGATGTAGTAACTTCCTGCAGAGTTAGAGTTTCTTTTCCATTTCCGTACTTGAGGGTATGCACTAGAGAATCAAACTGTTTAGGCAAGCTTGACAGAACCTTTATAGCTTGATCTTCACCACTAACTGTGATATTTAAGCTCTCCAAATCATCTACTAACCTCAAGAATACATCAAGGTTTTCTTCTACACTTCGTTGCTCTTCCATTCTGAAACTAGCAAACCTTTGCTTCAAGTAGATTCTGTTTGGTAAGGTCTTTGTTTGATAGTCCTTCTCTAATGCTCTCCAGACCCCTAGTGCTGTAGTCTGTTTCATAACCTTTCTCAGCACCAGATTACTTAGACTAGCACAGATCATGTTCTTAGCACGCTTGTCCATCTCTTTCCGAGTTAGACCTTCTGGAGACACACCAGGTTTTGTCTCCGTTTCAGCATCCTTATCTTTCTCTGACTTAGAGCTTGTGTCTTCTTCAGTAATTACACTATCTAGGTCAGCGTTCTCAAGTTGCATTAGCATCTTGAATTTCCACATGCCAAAGTCTCCTTTTCCATCAAACTTCTCAACATCAATCTTGACTTTAGTGTTCTGCATTGTTCTCATAACTCAACTGTGAGACCAACAACACCTCAGGTTAGATTTAGGGTGCACCACTCGCAGATAAGAAACTGAAACCGTTCCTTTAGCTTCCCCTGATGCTCTGATACCACTTGTAAGGTTTTAGATTGTATTGATTGTCTTAAACCTTAGTTCCTTAGCTAGATTTGTCTAGCTAATGCTTGATCAATTGACCTTGATACGATTTGTTTGTTTGTTGTATAGGAGACAAGACACAAAGCTTTGGTTACCCAGTTCCCTTGCGGTACGTCTGGGGGAAGAACTACGCTTCCAATTCACTATCTCAAGTATAAAGAGAGTAATACAAGAGATGATAGTCAAGCTACTACAAGACCGTAGCAAGACCAATAACTAACACTCTTAGTTCTTATCAACCGACTGCTCCACTTATCAGGTATGCTCAGACGATCTCTCAACCAAGACAATCTGTAACCACCTGATCACCACAATCTTCTATCTGATTCTGTCGTCTTCAAGTAAAAGCAAGCTCCTGTTTTATACTCAGGTGTAAAGCGTAATGCCCTAGACGTCATGGGCTCGAGCTCTTGTTAACTCTGCAGGCCCGATACACGCAACCTCTTTGTTATGGGCTTTAGGCTTAGGCCCACTGAAGAGAGGAATAGAAACACAACAGCCCGACATTCTCATTCAAAAGTTTGTAACGATTTTGAAATAGGCCAATTTAGATAAACCTTCTGATTTCTTGATAACTGTTGATATGCCTTGAATCTGGATGTTACATCTAGGCGATGGATGTTACATCACGTACATCATACCGACTCGGTTGCATCAAGAGCGTTGCATCAAGTTATTATGGATGTTACATCTGAACGTGGGCTTAAGCCCATGAGTCCGTTTAGTCTAGGGTTTTAGATGCGAGATGTTACTATATATATCTTGTATTCAAAGTAACCTTAAACTTGCACTCTGTAAGCTCAATATCGTCTCCAATAATAAGATCTCTCTTTGCCCGTGGATGTAGCCCTAGGGGTGAACCACGTTAAATATCCGTGTCGTAGTTACATCGCTTTTATTCATCTGTTTCCGCATCTGTTCCTTCTCACAATTGTTACAACAAACTGGTATCAGAGCTTCGGGTTGGGATCTAGTGAGAAAATGTCTGGAATAAGAGCGAAGATCGACAAGTTTGATGGGAGAAATAGCTTCAGTCTTTGGCAGATTAAGATGCAGGCCTTGTTGAAGCAACAAAGCATCTGGGGACCATTGCCAGAAAAGAAATCTGAAGCAGCTGATTTGGAGACTCTAGAAGAGAAGGCGTTCTCAACAATTTTGTTGTGTCTAGCAGA
This sequence comes from Brassica oleracea var. oleracea, assembly GCF_000695525.1. Lineage (NCBI taxonomy): Eukaryota > Viridiplantae > Streptophyta > Magnoliopsida > Brassicales > Brassicaceae > Brassica > Brassica oleracea. The sequence continues at coordinate 40,910,061 of NC_027756.1, forward strand.
CGAGATCATCATCGAAGTGTCGGATGAGAAAACTGCTGCT
>NC_027756.1:40911519-40911916 GCF_000695525.1 Brassica oleracea var. oleracea
GAGATCTTCAGAGATAGGGAGAAGGAGTTGTTCTTGTCACAGAAGGCCTACATTAATGAGGTGTTGACAAGGTTCGTGATGTCTTCAGATGAACCTATCAGTATTCTGTGCACTGCAAATGTTCATCTCACCAAGTATATGGTTTAGCCCGTTGGGGCATCTGGCCCGTTGGGGCATCATGCCCGTCGGGGCATCTGGTCTGCAAGGACATCTGGCCCGTTGGGGCTTCTGGTCCGCAAGGACATCTGGCTCGTTGGGGCGAACGGCCCGTTGGGGCATCTGGTCTGCATGGACATCTGGTTCGCAAGGACATCTGGCCCGTTGGGGCATCTGGTCTGCAAGGACATTTGGTCTGCAAGGATATCTGGTTCGTTGGGACATCCGGTCCGTTGGGGGG
>NC_027756.1:40913709-40957149 GCF_000695525.1 Brassica oleracea var. oleracea
CACATCTGGTCCGAAGGGACATCTGAGGCAAAGAGAGCGATGGTACATTTAGCGTTGAAGAACGCATCTGGTACATTTGGCGTTAATAGCGCATCTGGCACTTGAAAGTGCATCTTGTACATCTGACGCTGATGGCGCATCTTGTACATCTGGCGCAGAGAAACGTATCTGGTACATCTGGCACTTGAAGGTGCATCTGGTACATCTATTATTGAGAGGATTCAAGTCAAGGTGGAGAATTGTTGATATACCTTGAATCTGGATGTTACATCTAGGCGATGGATGTTACATCACGTACATCATACCGACTCGGTTGCATCAAGAGCGTTGCATCAAGTTATTATGGATGTTACATCTGAACGTGGGCTTAAGCCCATGAGTCCGTTTAGTCTAGGGTTTTAGATGCGAGATGTTACTATATATATCTTGTATTCGAAGTAACCCTAAACTTGCACTCTGTAAGCTCAATATCGTCTCCAATAATAAGATCTCTCTTTGCCCGTGGATGTAGCCCTAGGGATGAACCACGTTAAATATCCGTGTCGTAGTTACATCGCTTTTATTCATCTGTTTCCGCATCTGTTTCTTCTCACAATTGTTACAACAATAACAATATATATCAATCATTCAGCATGATTAGTTCATATTTAGGCTGATGTGTACATAACTACTATATATATAAGCTACGGGTTTATGTACCTTGCAAGTTGCAACCCATGCTTACATCCATTTTTACGCATCAAGAGTCAATATACGAACTCACACGCGATCTTATATTGGCTCCTACAAACCTGCAAGATTATATTCTCGAATCATCAATAGTACTTATTTGGTTGTTGTCATCGGCTTTGAATCAAGTTTTCTAGACAACCAAGAAGAAAGTTAAAAAAAAAAAAATACAGAGTAAAAATAATTTAGTCAACTATTATATTGACAAGGTTATATTAACATATAGTCAAGAGTATGATTACAAATTAACAAATTATATTATTGCCAAACGATTGCATATGTTTATGGTTAATTGAAACGATTTTAGGATTCTTTATATATAAATATTTGTCATTAACAACAGTTACAGACTTACAGTATTATTTAGTACGTAACATTTTAATTTGATGTTTGCTCACAAACTAAAGAAAAATAGGAAATTCTGGACTCCTTCTCATCCTATTTTTAGACGAATCAATTCTGGACGATATATAGATATAAGATTTAGTCTTAGTTAAGAAAGCATTACTATATGAAAAGGGACGTATGTATACAGATGAAGATATTGGCCACCCATGTTATGATGCTATAGGTCGATATGATCTAGGTAGGTTTGATACGGACTAGTCTAGTTGAAGACAGGCTATATAATATTTAGGACCTAAGACCATGATTAACCCAGAGTTCTTAGAGTGGGTTTTTTAGCGGAAGTTAATAAACTGTTTTTTAACTTTTAACTAAAAAATGTAAGAACCGGTTCTTAAAGTCTTTATTTAAGAACCGATTCTTACATTTTTTAGTTAAAAGTTAAGAAACAGTTTCTTAAATTCCGCTAAGAAAAGATTAATCGAATAAAGCAAAACTAGCATGTTTGCTGGATCCGTGTTTCTTAACTTCCGCTAAGAAAGGATTAATCGTATAAAGCAAAACTAGCCTGTTTGCTGGATCCGATCAAATCTCGGTAATGGCAAGTTTGGAATTTACGCATGGGGCCGGTCCATACCCCTAACTCTTTTCATAATCGAAAGTCATAACGAAGGAAGCATGCCATACTTGCTTTAACCCTAACTTTCAAGAAGCCCATCATCGGCTTGGGCCTCCACAAAGCCTATCTGTTACGTACGGCACAAGTAATCGTTAATAATGTGAAGAATTAAGCAGAAGAATAATAAGTGCCAGGAGATGTGTTTGTTTTACTTTCTCAAGATAATCTTGTTTGAGATTTCCCAAAACGTTTCTTCCACTTCCATAGCTATTGCGATCCAATGCCTAAACTGTATTAAAAATCCAGCAAAACACATGCCTAAAAACCACTCAAAATTTTGCAACACCAACTGTTCTGAATTCAAGAAACTTTTGCAACACCAACTGTTCTGAATTCAGGTTTCTTGAATTCGAAACAGCTCATCATACAGAATGGTCTTGGCCTTAGCTTTGATTTATCAATGAATTTTCATCGACAGGTATTGATGGAGTCAAGTAATGGGATGGTAGGCTAGTCCTTGCGTACAATACAGACTCAAGGGGTGTGCTCAAAATAGGAGTTTCTTTAGACGACGGTGATTCCTGGACTGATGTTTTAATGTTGGAAAAAAACAACGTTGGAGGAGTCTTCGGGGATGGAGTTTTCGTATCCAGCAGTTATACAAGCCGGAGACAGAAATGTTCACGTCCCTTATACATATAACAAGACAGATTTAGGTAAATTAAGACAGGATTATATGAGTTTGTTTCTTTTTTGGTTTTTATTCAATCACTTTGTGTGCTCTCTGCACGACTGCGACATACCGATTCCGAGGCCATACCGGGAACACGGTAAACCATAAGGAGGACACGAGGACGTAGATTAAGTAAGAACCAACTTTAGTTAAGTAGCAAATTGGGTCGAGCTTGTGTCTGAACCATTGATGTTGAATGTAACATTCTTCTTAGGGAAGAACAAAGATTGTTTCTCTTTCTTGTCTTGTAAGTTACGGTTGATTGATTCTTGAGCCCTTTAATCGCGCTCCTAGTTGTCTAGTTGCTGAATATTATTGAGAAAATATTTATTTTAAAAGTCATGTAAGCTAGAATATTACTTTACATATATACTGTATCATTTTATGGATTTATGCAAGAGTTATTTAAATAATTGTAGACTATATGGTTCAAAAATAATAATGGAAGGAAATACTTCATTGTCGGTATAGTTGAGTTGTATTAAATTTGATTGAAGGAATTCATTTATTTTTACTAACAGATAATAACTAAAACGTGACAGATATCGATCTCTAACTTCCAAATTAGGAAGATATCATTAATTATATCATCTGTCTGTCATCTGTAGCATTCGCATTACGTATCTGTTATGTGAACAGAGGATTTAAAACGCCATTAGAAAATGTACGATGATCCTTAATCTCCTCCAGGGAATAGGTTACCTTAATTAATAATAGTACTGGAGTCTGTGGTATCAAGTTTATCGTGTATATATATATATATATACAACACTCATATATGTGCGGTCATAGGTGATAGGTCATTACGTCTGAGAGCATCTCCAACGGTTAGCTTCATTTTTTTCTTCCAAATTTAAAGGTTTTAAAAAAATGAAGCAACATGTTTTCCAATGGTTTACTTCATATTTTTCTTCAAAATAAAAAATTCTAAGTATATTCTCCAACCATTTTATAATTAATTATTAATATCACCTTATACTTTTTTGATTTACTAATTTTACCCATCTGTTTTGTTTTAGCATTAATTCGATCCAATTACTATTTATTATAAATTATTTATCATTATATAATACAATTATTACACATAACATAAATAAAAAAAAAATTTTTTATAAAAAACACTAAATACATATATCTCTTTAAGTGATTAAAAATGTATTTTAAAACAAAAATGAGATTATTTTATTCTAAATTCTTTTAAATCGAACATAAAATTCTTAACAATCAATAATTTCATATTCTTCGTATTAGCATTCAATTAGATAAAAGTAATAATGTAAAATTTGAAGTTAACTGGATGACATTACCACTTTTAATTTGTTTAAATAAAAAATAATAATAAATAAAAGTTAAAGATTGGTTTATAAATAAAATAGTTCATTTTCAAAAAATGAAGAACTGAACAGTATTTCTTCAAATTTGAAGAAACACTGTTCAGTTCTTCAAAATTTGAAGAAATAAAAAAAAAAATGAAGTACCAACGGAATAAAAAATGAAGCAAAAAGTAGAAAATGAAGCACCATCGGAGATGCTCTAACTGTCGAACCCCTTAGAACTCTTCTAACTGAACTAACCCAATCGGATTCTTTTCTCACTCAATTGTTGATCCCTTAGAACTCTTCTAACTGAACTAACCCAATCGGATTCTTTTCTCACTCAATTGTTGATTTGGTATAATTGTACAGTTACTCCTGAAAATGATTCTAAAATCACGCAGCTCGTACTACATCATGTATTTAAAAAATGTAAACATGTGAGATTTACATTTTAATATTTAAAATAAAATCAGGATTTATTAATAAAACCGCCTTGCCGCATATAGAATACATAAAATACCATGGCTTGTGTATAATACGCCCCCCCAAAATCTAAGTGTCTAAGTACACTGCAGACTATAACGGCAAACTTTTTGCTTCTTTCAATACACAACTTTGCTTTTGTTTTTATTCCTGCTAAACTAATATATATGTGTGGTGTGTGCAGAGCCGGCCCGTGGGCCAAGCCAAGGAAACAGTGGCTTCCGGCCGCATTATTATAAATAAAATTTCGGCCACAAATTAACAATAAATTCCTTTGGTCTAATGGCAACATTTGAAACCTAAAGATTCTCTTTGTCCAACTTGGGTTCGAACCCTGAAACATGCGGCCGTTTTTTTGTAACTTGCTTCTGGTCTTGGATTCCCTAGGACCGGCACTGGGTGTGTGTGAGTTCTCTAACAAAAAAAATGTAGTGGTGTGTGAGTGAGTGAGTGTTCGAGATGAAGTGTGTATATTTATGTATTATATAATGTATTTGCCGCGTTTGGGATAGTAGCAGAAATTTATATACGTATATAAATCTTATTCACACACAAAATGACAAAATGATGAAAATAATAAAATATTGGAGAAATGTAATAAAAGAATACTTTTAGAGAAATTAAATGGATGAATGCAGGGGTAGAGGCAACTCCATCGGTAAATGTCTTAAAAACAGGTTCTAATCTCAAAAATAATACTAATTTAATCATATCTAATTTTATAATTAAAATTTATTTCTTCTTAAAAAAGCAAACCAATAGAAAATTGACAAATGACAACACAAGATTAGAAACGGTGCTTAAATGTTTCTTTTAAGAAGCGGTGCTTAAATGTTCGTACTCTTTTTTATTATTTTTTTATTTTTATTTTAAGAACCATGATAGAAACTGTCGTTGGATCTGGTCTAACATGCCCAGCGGGAATTTCGGGAGGTGCAGCTTTGATGGATGATCGAAGCAACACTTCTTTTGTTTCTTTTACTGATGCGTGTTATTGCACTTAGGATCAGCCCACATGTATTGGTGACCAAAATAACAACAACAAAAAAATTGTTACTCTCATTTTTTTCTTATTACAAACAAGTTCAATTAGATATAAGAATAATCTAAATTTCCAGACATGTCCCAGCTCTATAGAAAGGGAGACAAATGTGCAAGAGCCATGATGGAACCAATTATTGCTTAAACTTAAAGTATTAGACCATTCTCTTTAGAATAACAAAAAGAAAGTATTAGATCAATTTCTGTAAATGAACTTACATATATGCTGAATAGCTGATATCTTAATTTGTGTGACCAGACTTTGGTCAATAAATATATGCATAAATGTTTCAAGCTGTATAGGGGACTTGTGATAAATGATTTTTATTAAATGAAAAGGAAATGTGGGTAGATTTTTGTCCGTGGTTGCGATGGTCCCTTACTCCATTGGACACTAAATACATTATCACCTAAGTTTTTGTTTCATGTAATGAATGTGTCTAAAGATAAGCGCCAAGGAACGCCATATGTTCCAAACAAATCAAATTCACATTTAGCCTTTATTTATTTTCTCATTGTTATTTATTCATTGACATTAATTTCTATTCCGATACTGAATCTATCATATACATCATGAAAGACAGCTGATTTAATTTGGTTTTGGTCAAATGCGTGTACATGTGCGTAAGCAAATTCCTGGCCGACTTGCTCTTTACGAATAACAATTGACCACACAAACTTATAGTCACTTTTCCACCTTATAGCGTATTTTAATTTGTTAAGCATATAGCGTATTATATAGATATGCATATAATAAGAAGTTGATAGACATACTCATGTCAAAAGCCTTGAAGTTTGAGTTATACAATTGGTTACGTGAGATAAGATGGTGGCTTCATAAGTTTGGAGAAGTGGAATTGAAATGGAAGCGAAGACAGGGTAATATGGTGGCTGATGAGCTAGCGAAAGCAAATTTCTCGGTGAATGTTATTTTTCAATCTCATCGTTATATTCCTAGATTTTTTATCTCATCACTTACATAAAGACTATGTATATTCGAATTTGCATTAATAATAAGATGGAAGTTATAAAAGAACAGAAGCATATATGCATATATAACTCCAATAAAAAGTAGGTAAAACAAAAGCAAACGGTCCTTTGGCAATATCTTCTGTTCATAATTCGGTTAATATATGATTTGAAAGTGTATGAAAATTAATGTTTCAAAATTTGGTTATTACAAAATTAAAGTGGCGAGGGTCAATATGACAACGGAGGATTTTGTGGTGGACAGAAGACGAGTAAGACTTCTCCACTAGTTCATGATGCGAAAAAACGCTGCCTCCTTTGATTCCATTCATCCCTTTTACGAGCAGCCCAATTGACTAAAACAGACCAACTTCTAGAAAGTTCTAAGACGAGATAGTCTGACCTCAGTCAAACCATTCTTTATACGCAGTTTATGATTTAGAAGCATCAAAATACACACATATGACATATGCATGGGCAGTTTGCTCGTATAAACGAGGCTGCTTCCTCTGAATCCACATTCCATAAGAAAACGTTAGGTTAAAGGGGTTATATATTCGATTTCTGTTAAGAATTTTTTTAAGGAGTATTAATTTAACAAGACTTGAATTTCTCTATAAAGATGTAAGAGACTTCGGGCCCAGAATTTCATAGACATTCAAAATAATAAGAATGATTTGTCACTTGTGCGTCACTTGCATAACGGACGATTATCAACGCAAGCTGCTTTTTACTAGTGGAGAACATTGATGATATTTAAAGCTTGACCAAAAAGGACATATTATTTCTTATATTGTATTATTTTCAAAAAAAAAAAAAAAAAAATATTTCTTATATTGTATTATTTTTTTAATATTGGTAACCGGGTACTTCAATAATTACATTTGTTTCAAAGTCAGATTACTAATTTCATAAATAACACACCTCAATCCCCCGCCTTATTGATTGATCGAAAGTAGGATGAGATCAATCATTTGGGAAGAATATGTATATCGGTATATGTGTATATATATTATGGAAATATGTATTGCTTATGTTTTGATCGAATGTGAAGGTTTGAAACTATATTATTTTATAGTTAAGTAACAGAAAAACAAATAGGTCAATGGATGACACGTTACTATAATGTGAAAGGAAATGAGCCAATGTCTATCTTTTCTGGCTTGATATACATATAACTCTGACTGGCATAGTGGCATGTATGATGTTTTGAGGACTAACCCTTTCCCATTGTCTAAGACTATGCACATTGGTTCAGCTTTTTTAACACCTTATTTTACTTTTTATGTTAACACATCATCTTTTATTTCTTCCACATATACATCCCCTGTTCTAAAAAATAGGCGGCCGTCTGGGTGTTACGCTTCACTCTTCAATTCTGATTTATGTCAAATCGGTTTAAAAAATCGGATATCCGATTTTCTCCGCCTAGACCGCCTAAATGACCGCCTAGCCGCCTAGGCGGCCGCCTAATCTATTTTATTATTATTTTTTTATTTTTATTTTATTTTTAATAATATTTTTGTTTCTTTATTTGATCTAAAATTTTATAAATATCATTTATATTCATAATTTTGATGAAAATTACACTATATTAAGTTTATATATTCTATTTGTGTATTTTATACAATCTTAAACATGAAAATGTATTAATGTTATACTTAATGTTATACACAATTAAAGATTAACATATTTTATAACATAGTAAACAATCTACAAATTCCGTTCGCATAATTTCTGATTAATCTCCGATTTTCTCTTTAGGCGCTAGGCCCTACTTGACCGCCCGACTAGCGCCTATCGCGTTCCCGAACAGGGTATACATCTAATATATATTTCATAACGATTTTTTATATAAAAAAAATCAACACTTTATCTATTTATTTTTATTTCATATTTTGATTTTATAACTAAATAATAACAGTTAAAACATAATATTTTTTTTAAAAAAGTAAAAAATTAAATAAAAATAGTTAAGAGTTGAAACTTTCTGAAATATTTAATAAAATGATAACATAATTTGAATGAAAAATGTTTAAACTTATGATAAAATATTTTATTTTGTATATGTCCAAATCAAATAAAACTAGTCTCTACTTATAGATCATAAAAATTATAAATTTTGATATAATGTAATAAAATAAATTAATTAATTTGCTGTAAAATAAATGATTCAAAATAAGTAAGGTAAATATGAAAAACCAATTAATATCAACAACCATTAAAAAAGCGATACAGATTGTTGTGGACCCCATTTTTTGGTTTTTAACATGTTGAATAAATTCAACAGCAATTCAGCAAACAATACACGTCGTATTTTTATATTTTTCAAAAAGTTCGTTGCAAACATTCAATGGTTTAAAAAATATTCAACATGTCCATCGTAAATGGTCTAAACAAGAAAAATAAATAAAAAGACCAATCACTCATACGAGAAAAATCCAAACCCACTCATATAAGAATTTTACGACAGTTTCTCTAAATAATAACATTGAAATCAACAGAGTATAGGTCAGGAATAAAACATAAAGAGAAAAGAAGAATCATTTAAAGTACTTAATTATAGCTTTATAGTATTTTCAACATCCGACGTCTTACCAGTTCATAATTGTTTATTAATCTTAATCATTATGAACAATATCTCGAACTTATAACGTCCGGATATTGACTTGCCTGATAAACTAGAATAATAAGAGATAGAGATAAAGAAATGAGAGAGGTGGGTGTGAGAAATGAAAAGAACACTTTTGTTTTGAGTGATTGGTTGTGTTGGGGAAAAGCTTGACCTAGAAGATGACACGATGGTGTTCAAAATGTTCAAACACATCACACAAGTGCATGTGTAAGTAAAGCAATATTTTTTTTTTGAGCAACAAGTAAAGCAATTAAAATAAGGAAAAATGATTGTTTTTTTACCTTTACTTTCCCATCATTCTTCCATTCATCTATCATTAGACTTTGTAAGAAAGTTAGAAAGTTTTCAAAAGACAATAAAAAGTTTTCATCTTTTTGATCAAACCATTTTCTCTACCTTCTCAATGCGCACCGACAACGTTTTTGACTTCGAAAACAAAAGTAGAACTCGTGTGTGAAAAGCAAGATTCATTCTTCTTTTTTCTTTTTATCTCTCTGGCATAATGTTTATAATGTGTATGTATGTATTTCTACAATCACAGAATCCAAATATTCCTTCCAAAAGGATCATATACGGTTACATAATTTTTACAGATATGTTTTTCCAAAACATAATCATCCAATTCAAAAGATCTATATACACATAAACAATCCAAGATATCTCGTTGTAAAAATAGCCAATGCAACGTAACTTTGGAAGTTAACATATTTCACACAATATAATACATATGCACACGCATGGAAATTCTATAAAATACAAAACCTATATTCAAAGGTGTAGCGTGCATAAAAGGTTTGTTTGACCTTTTTCTTGTTTAGAGAAATAAAGTTGGAGATAAAAAGTCTTTTTTCACATTGTATTGAACCGAAAGATAAAGTAAACTTAGAAAATAATGCTAATAATTAGGAAAAAGGTGATTGTCGAAGAAGCAATCTCACGGGTTATTATTTGAGAATTGGACTATATAACCTTCAAACAATAATTCACTGGTTATTTAAATACCATAAGTCACCGATCCACCGCTTTTCTTTTATAAATAATAGTCATATTGACCTGAATAACCGAAGAAACCTACAAACAAAAACCAAAATTTAATAATAATTAATGTGGCAAAATTACTTGTGTCCCTTTGTTAATCATACTTTTTGATAATCACATATATCTTTAAAATATAATTTATTCCCATTTGTTCTTCCTCCTTTTAAACATGATATCATTACAATGGTTCCAAAAAGGAAAAGGAATTAAATAAGTAGAGAAACAAGTGTGATAAGAAAATTGATGAAGACTCATGCTTTCCGAGGCTGAAACATTTCGAACCATAGTGTAAGGTAGGAGCTTTGGCTAGCAGAACGAGTGGCTAACGCTTTATAGGATTCCCAGTCCAATCCTAGTAAGCGAGCCCTGATTTGAAGTTGAATCTCTCTCTGAATTACATGAGAAGGTTTCAGCATAGCTGAGTGCAGTCTAGAATTTCTCTCACGCCATAGGAAATAGATGCAGGCTTGAAAAATAAGCTTAATAATAACTTTAACCTTCTTGGAGGAGGTGACTGTCCTCACCCAGTCCACAACATCAGGGAAAACAGATGGTCGAGATAAAGAAGATTGAGAGAAGAAGGAAGTCCAGACCTCGGTCGAGTAGTTGCAGGAGAAGAAGAGGTGATCACTCGTCTCAGAACCAGTTCCGCACAGCAAGCAATTTGTAGGCAAATTAAGACCCCAACCTGCCAGTTTATCTCTTGTTGGAAGCCTCTGCCACATGACCGTCCAAGTGATAAAAGCATGTTTAGGAATTCTTCCTTTGAACCAAACTAAGAAATGCCAAGCAACAGAAAGGGGGTCAGGGTTCAAGGCTTTAAGCGTCTTTGCAACCGAGAAGTTGGATGGAGGATCTGCAATAGAGTTTCTCCAGATAAAAAGATCAGTAGAAGAGTTATTAGTATCAGGAGGCTATCAGGAGGCTGAGGCGGAAGGTAGCTCCGCAGAAGACGAAGAACAGGGTTTCTACTCCTTGATACTAGCCAACCAAAAGGTCCCACCACGTCAGATACAGAGGCTAGCTCGGGAATTCCTGAAAGAAGGGGTCCAGTTGGACCAACCAGATCCAACAAGCTTCCAGGTCCCGCCTAATTATCAAGCCAGAAAAAAGCTTTCCTACCATTACCAAGTTGACAAGAGATAAGAGGTTTAGCGATGTTTCTCAAATTGAGAAGCTGTTTCCAAATCCAACTTCCTGAATTAGGCAGATCCAGTGACCAGAAGATTATTTAAATGTTATTTTTATGAGTAAATACTAAAAAGATTAATCAATTTTGTTCAGATGTGTAGCGCCTCCCGATGAATTCTATTGTGTTCATGGCGAAGGATTATAGTGAGCAGACACAAAAACTCTTTCATTTCCTTTTCTTCTTATCTTAAATCATTGATTACTTACAATCATGCTTTTACTTTAATACTCTGTTTTTGTTTCTGGTTTTGTTTTCCAGATACAATGGTGAAGAATAACGACGGTGGATCGGTAAAAATGTCGCCTTGTCGGAAAAAAAAGAAGATGAAGACGAGCTCTATATGGTGATGAAGAATAATGATTGTGAGCCTAGTAAATGTGTATCACCATCAACATGTCTTAAAAAAGAAATGAAGAATATGAACTCTCCGTCCATACTATATTCGGTGAAAGGAATAGTATAGTATATATTTTAGTGTGTCTATTTATGTAAGGGTACCATACTATTTGAGACATATTTCTATACTATTTCTTAAGGATATAATAATATGTCATGTTTTCAAATTTGATAGCTCACTTCTCTGTAATTTTGTGTGATTGATTGTAATATAAAATTCATTTTTCGAGTGTTGGACAAATTTGATTATTTGTAAGATTTGCTTACTATACTAGTTAGACGATATGGAATAGAAGATATACAACATGTTAACCAAGTAAATGGCATCCAAGTGTCAAATATTGGAAAACAATTTATAGATTGTATTTGGGTTTATAGGTTCCTGCTTAGGGTTTAGATTTACTAAGTAAAAGTTTGGGTATAGTAAACTATATTATATACATTCTATTTGAGTTTATTCTTCCCTGATTAGAGTTTATTTTTACTAATTAGTGGCGTGTCTTGTATTGTTGTATTTTTTCGGGTGGGAGAGTTTACTGTTTGCATTTCATACTATGGATACATCACTGGACAAATTTGATTATTTGAAACATTCGTTTACTATATTATTTAGACTATATGGAATAGAAGATATGCAATATGCTAACCAAGTAAGTGTGCTTTCAAGTGTCCAATATTGAAAAACAATTTGTATATTATATTTGGGTTTATAGATTTCTGCCTAGGGTTTAGATTTACTAAGTAGAGGTTTGTGTATAGTAAACCATATTATATACATTTTATTTGGGTTTATGTTTCTTTGATTAGGGCTTAGCTTTATTAGTCTTTGGTGTGTCTTGTATAGTTTCCAGTTGAGATTTGAGTGAGATACAATAGTACATGCGTAACCGAGATAGAATAGTATACACGCAATCTGGTAAGCATTAACTTCTTTATGCATTCATCTTCTTTTATCTATGTTTATTTATGTGGTAAAAAATTAAAGTGATAGCTCTTTTTTCTTTCGTAAGTTATGCAAATGTCACATAAATTATGGGTCACATAGTTGGTGTCAACATCACTTTTTATCATTTGTCACCGGTAAATATACATATTTTACATGGACGACGTGGAATTACTTTCTTCCCTTCACCTGCTACTTGTAAAATAGAGAGTTATAACCGGATAAAAAGAAACACATTTGTTACTTTCCTAATTATGTCAAAATTATTGACCTACACTTAATTAAACTACCAAACTTTAGATATCTCACAAATTTTCCCTTATTCTTTTCACCCACACCGTGACACCACCAAAATCTTATCTTCTATCACCTTTTTTGTAGGATTTAACAACTTAAACACTTTTGTGTTAGAAAAAATAACTTAAATACTTTTAAACACACTAAGTAAAACAAGAATCAACTGGGAGTGCGTTTACGGTAACTTGTTTTGAGTTGAACATAATTTGTTACCATGTTACCTTGTGATTCTGATACGGAAGTTATGTGCAAGAAAGCAAATTAGGTATAAGTTACAAAACAAAAAAAAGCAAATTAGGTAACCAACGATAAATTGACCTAATAGCTAGATAAGTCTATTAATTACCAAAAACGTGAAGATTACAGATATTAAATATCCCCTACACTATATTTACGAAGTGATTTATACACATGCCGTCACTATAATCATTCTCGCTGAAAAAGATGAAATGACACTTAAAATAGATGACATGGTTATAGAAAATAGTGACATGTCATCATATTAATTGTGAGATGTAAAATTTTCTTATAAAAATTTAAATTTTTTTTTGCGGGGAATTTAAATATAGTAGTAAAAATAACTCATATATCATCATTAATGTCAATTTTCCATATAAATATTTATTTATGGTAAACTATTAAATATATTAATATTCATATATGACAATTAAAATAATAATATATATGTATATATGTATCTCACATTAATAAAAATAAACTAAATAAAGTAACACTAATCCAAAAAAAAAATTGATAGTTAAATATTTAAACATTATTTAAATTTATCTTTTCATCTTCATCATTTAAATTAACAAAAAGATTTTTCAGTTTAACTAAAACAAACAAAGTCTCAAATTTATTAGAATTTATATTTATATGTAAATATATATATATATGTATATATTTAAAATAAATAATCATTAAACACAATAATATAATTAAAACTATTTTTATAAAATCTAATTTTATGTTTATTAAAATTTAAATAAAATAAAATTTAAATAGTTATACCAAATCAAAAGAAATAAGATTACAAAAATATGTTTATGATTTTTTATAACTATTGAATTTAAAATATAAATTAATAATGTTGAAATATAAATCAAAATTTTCTTTTGAAATAAAAAATGTTATGTTAAAAATTACTATTTCTGCGCATGGCGCAGGAAAACTCCTAGTTCTATATATATTGGAAGACATCTACTCTAAAAACTAAACTACATAATTTAATAGACTCAAAATATCTTAAAAACAAGCAGATTGAGTAATTAAGTTCAAAGTTTCAAAAAAAAAAAAAACAGATTAAGTAAAATTGGATGTAGCTGCTGTCATTTTTTTTCGTAACACACATACAGTAAAAACCTAAACTTTATAAACTAATAATGTTGGATTATGATATTTTATTAATTTATAGAGTCACCAATTTATTAAAAAAAAAATTAGATTTTTATATTTGAGAATATAATTTTTTTTCTAAAATAAGAAAAATAGTTGGTTTCATTGTTTGTATATTTATTTAATTTTATAAATTCAATTTTCATATCATTTTTATTATATTATTTGATATTTATGAGATATGTATCATACAATTTTAATGCGTTTTAAATACAATTTTATTAAATATAATCAAAATATTATGAAATCTTAAGAAAAAAATGAAAAGAAAAAAGAATCTATTGAAAATATAAAACAAAACAATACAATATGCATTCGTACTTATATACATTGTATAAATATAAATTATTAATTTAAAATTTTAATGAAACTATATACGCGTAATTTTCTAAATTGTTATTATCTTATTATCTTATGATTTGCATCATATTTTGATCCAGTTTAACTTGGCACCAATGAAACTTATTTACTTATCGTGTTTATTAATATATTAAGTATTAATCTATAAAATTTCTACTGTATATGCAAAAATCATATGTAAATCCAATTGAACTAATAACTGCATTTAAAAAAAAAATTTGCAATTCAGATTACTAAAAAATACGTTAAATTCGGTAACTTTAATTTACTTTTTAATATTTGGATTGTCATTTTATTCCACCCCAATTCATGCTGTTTTTTCCCATCTTTTTATGATGACTTTCTATTTCGTGGTGTTTATCTTATGAGTTTTGTTTCGATACCTATACATCTCTATTATTAAAAGAGAAGTACCCATTAAAAAATATCCCTAAATTTTCTAACTTATTTACACTTCCATGCCTCTGAGAATTAAATTAAACTACTTATTTTAATGCTTGTCTTTTCCAGTTAAATTAATGAGTTTTTCTTAATCAAATTTAAACTTAATGTCATTAAATAAACCTACATATTTTAATGCTTGTCCTTTCCAGTTAAATTAATGAGTTTTCCTTAATCAAATTTAAACTTAATGTCATTAAATAAACCTACATATTTTAATGCTTGTCCTTTCCAGTTAAATTAATGAGTTTTCCTTAATCAAATTTAAACTTAATGTCATTAAATAAACCTACATATTTTAATGCTTGTCCTTTCCAGTTAAATTAATGAGTTTTCCTTAATCAAATTTAAACTTAATGTCATTAAATAAACCTACATATTTTAATGCTTGTCCTTTCCAGTTAAATTAATGAGTTTTCCTTAATCAAATTTAAACTTAATGTCATTAAATGAACCTAAAAATACATCATATTTAACGTAGCTTATTACGTACGAGTATGACCCAATAATGAACATAATATGGCATTTTAACATATTAATATTATGGACATTTAATAATTATTTTGACGAAAAACAAAGACTATAAATAATTTATTATTAATAAAATTGTGAAATTATTTACAATTTGATGACTAATTCATCGTCCTTTCTTATATACTAAATTTTTCATAGAAGTTTAAAAATCATTTTATTTTCTTTAAACATGTATAACTAATTTATAATCTTTTATGCCATACTAAGTCATAATATAATATTTCTTCATATTTTACATTAATAACCATTGTTTTTATATATCGTCTATAATTTTCTAATTACGTCTATTTGTTCAATTTTTTATATGATATTGAATATTCATCGTAAATAGATGGTTTAAGATGCCAAAAAAATTATTTACTTGGTGAATATAATACATCAAACATTACAAATACATTATTTAGTTAAATAAATAACCAAAAACCGAAAATTTAAATCCGCGCTGATCAGGGTCTAGTTCGTGGCTTAAGAGAGTAAATTGATACATCAGTTTGCAAAACTGGTCATCAATAATCAAATAGATAAAATGCGTAAAGGGAAAGGGAAGGTAGAGCATGCGTTACCAAAAGAGGACATCATGATTTTTGTGGGCTTTAAGGTATTCTATTAACTAATTAACGTGTTTCTTGATTAATTTATTAGCTTAACATAAAGTAGATTTATTTTCTTTCTTTTGCTAGCAATTCACACCGAAGAAAGAGATATCCATCACTACTAGCAGGGAAAATCACGTAAAAGTTCAGTGACGCTTTAAATTTCGAACTTTTTTCACTAACACTTTTAATTTAAAGTGATATTTGTATCATAAAAAACCTCCAAAATAAAAGGTTGAACAACAAGCAAAAAGATGATGTCTCAAGTTTTTTTCAAAAAATAATCATTTAATCAATAAAATAAAAAATAATAAAACAAATTCAGAAAATTAAATAAAAATTAATAAAACCAAAAAAATCAGATTAATTAAAAAACAGAAAATTAAATAAATATTTATAATATTAAATAAAAATAAAAAAAATAAAAGGTAATTCTCCTAAATAGAACATTTTCAAGTTTTAGTCACAAAAATAGATCACAAGAAGGAAAATGACCAAAATGTTTTATTTAATAGGTAAAAGGACCCTAATACCCTATATATATAAAAAATAAAAAAAAATTAAAAATAAAATAATTTTTTTTCTTATATAGTTTTAGATTATATGTTTTCAAATTCAAACTTTGTTATAAACTTTTTTTTTTTGAAATTTTTATTTTCGAATTTGTTTTTTTCAAATTCTTTTTTTTTTGTAATTTGAAAATACTTTTTTAAACTATTTTTAAAATTTTTGTTTTCAAATTTTTAATATTTATTTTTTATTTTATAAAATTTTAATCTTCTGTCTCAAATCTTCACCCCTTAACTCTAAACCCTAAGGTTTGGATAAGTTAACCCAATGGGTATAAATGTATACTTACCTCTTTAACGAAACATTTTGGTCATTTTGATCCTTAGAGTCTATATTTGTGACAAAAACTTTTTTAGTGCTATCATAGAGTATTTCTCAAAAATAAATTAAAAAATAAAGAAGATTAAATTAAAATACAGAAAAATAAAACAAAATTCAAAAAATTCAAAAAGTTTAGAAAATTCAAAATATATTCTTTAAATTAAAAGATTTTTTTTAAAAAAAATATATCATATCATCATTGAGAATAACAGTTTCAAATAAAGCCTTAATTGACTGAGGAGATGATAAAGCAGTAGCAGTATGCTATATAAGCAGTATACTGCAGAAGCTTGTATGCTTTTGATAAATTGTTTAATAGAATGATTGGTACATCATGAATATACTATTTAAAATTATTATTAAAATTAGTATATTATATGTAATATATTTATTTCTAATAAATATATTACTAATATATATTAATATATAACATTTAAAAGATATATAATTAATTTATTTTATTTTATAATATCAAAATGATTTTTATAACAAAAAAATATTATTTTAAAAATAAATTTTATAATTAAATATATATTTCTAAATAATATTTTAAATGCAAAATACTATTTTTAGAAAATATATTTTTATTGTAAATTTATTTTAGAAATCAAAATTTATTTTCTGGATATAAAAATAATTTTATGATATTGTTAAATAAAATAAATGTATTAATTATATATTTTAATTAATTTTTTAAATTATAAATGCAAATGTTCTTCTAAAAGATTCATATGAGAGCATTGACCAGAGACCATTAACATTTAGTAAATACTTTTCTAAAAAACGTTTATTGGATAATGTAGAGCATAATGTTAATGATAATGTTGTACTAATCAATGCCTAAATAACCAATAACGATTTTTGGCATATCACCAATGATAATTTCTGACAGTATCGTTGAAAATAACGAAAAAAACTTTGTTGAATTTTCTATTTTTTTTTCAAATTTATGATTTGTTTTAGTTTTTCTGTATTTTAATTTCATCTTATTTTTTTTTTTAAATAAAATAATTATTTTGTTTTTATTTAATTTTCTAATTTAAAAAAAACTGAATTTTTATTTAATTTTATGAGTTTTTATTACCGATTTTTATTTAATTCTGAATTTTAGAATTTTTATTTTATTTTATTAATTAAATAATTATTTTTTGAAAACAAAACTGACACATTATTATTTTACTTGTTCAGCCGGTCAATTTCTAAAGATTTTAATAATATAAATATCACTTTGAAAATTAAAAATATTAGTGAAAAAACTTCAAAATTTAAAATGTTAATAATCGATACTTTCAAGAATTTTTTATGTGATTTTTTCCTACTAGTAACTTACGGACTTACAGTTGTTAGTAACTTAATACTGCCAGACATGTATTTGCTAAAGTAATTATTTCTGCCAGTATAACCGGCTTAGAGCATCTCCAAAAAGAAACTCTATTTTGAAGGTTTCAAAACTCTATATTTGAAGTTTAAAGGTGTTCTTCTCCAAAAGCAAAACTTCAAATTTAACTTCAAAACTATTTGTATTTTATAATATGGTCCTTATATTTATTATAACTAATTTGAATTCATAAAACTTTTGTAAATAACTAGCACATTTATAAACATATTACAACAATATTAATTAATAAAAGATATTATTAAAATATAAAATTTTAAACAAAATAACTTAATTAATATTAAACTTCAAGCAAAATATCATATTATTTTATAAAGTGATTTTCGTAATGCATATATGATCTACTAGTGCATTTCGAAGTAAAAATAGCTCTCTTCATTTTTAATTTTTAGATTAGAGATAAAAATTGTTGAAATAGGAAGATATTAATACTTGTAAATACATTAGATCGGAACAAGAAAGAACAAGAGAAACATAAAATATTGCTAACAAACTAACTTTATCAATGATATTAATACTCGTGAATATATTCAATATGAACAAGAAAGAATTGTACGAAAAGACATCATCATCAACAACAACAACAACAGCAACCATCTTAAATTACACAAAAAAAATTGGACAATATTTGGAAATTTTGAAGGTTCCGGATCAAACTTACCTGACTATTAGTGTTGTTGTAATATTTAAATATGTGTAATAGTTATGTCTATGTAATTTTTTAAAAGTTTTTTTGTATATTTTGTTATCTAAACCTAGTTTTAAATATTTTAAATCTTCTTTTAAAGTTTTATTTAATTTTATGTGTAAACTCAAATTTTGTAAACAAAACTTACAATATTTATGAGATATAATTTTAATAAGGATTAAAATAATAGACAAACAAATATTTATGAATTATAAATGTGATGTGTAATTGTAGGGACCAAAATACAAATTAAAATATGAACCTTCAAATTTGAAGTTTTGAGAAGTGAAACTTCAAATATAGAGTTTCACTACTCAAAACTTCAAAAGGTCTTTTTTGAGATAAAAAAACTTCATATTTGAAGTTATTGAGTGTCTTTTGAAGATGCTCTCAGCGCAACCAGATACTTGATAGTAATTTTCAGCTAATATGTATCTTAGCAATAAAAAATTTTATTTTCACTTAATTAATATTAAACTTCAAGTAAAATATCATATTATTCCATAAAGTGATTTTCGTAATGCATATATGATCTACTAGTGCATTTCGAAGTAAAAATAGTTCTCCTCATTTTTAATTTGTAGATTAGAGATAAAAATTGTTGAAATAGAAAGATATTAATACTTGTAAATACATTAGATCAGAACAAGAAAGTACAAGAGAAACATAAAATATTGCTAACAAACTAACTTTTATCGATGATATTAATACTCGTGAATATATTCAATATGAACGAGAAAGAATTATACGAAAAGACATCATCATCAACAACAACAACCATCTTAAATTACACAAAAAAAATTAGACAATATTTGGAAATTTTGAAGGTTCTGGATCAAACTTACCTGAGTATTAGTGTTGTTGTAATATTTAAATATGTGTAATAGTTATGTCTATGTAATTTTTTAAAATTTTTTGTATATTTTTTTATCTAAACCTAGTTTTAAATATTTTAAATCTTTTTTAAAGTTTTATTTAATTTTATGTGTAAACTCAAATTTTGTAAACAAAACTTACAATATTTATGAGATATAATTTTAATAAGGATTAAAATAATAGACAAAAAAATATTTATGAATTATAAATGTGATGTGTAATTGTAGGGACCAAAATACAAATAAAAATATGAATCTTCAAATTTGAGTTTTGAGAAGTGAAACTTCAAATATAGAGTTTCACTATTGAAGTTCTTTTTTGAAGATCGAAAAACTTCATATTTGAAGTTATATAGTGTCTTTTGGAGATGTTCTCAGCGCAACCTGATACTTGATAGTAATTTTCAGCTAATATGTATCTTAGCAATACAACTTTTTATTTTCACAATTTCACCTTCATTTATTAAGCACTGTTTCTGACATCGTGAAAGGTTTTATGTTTGTATTTTTTTTTCTGTTTTTCAAAACTACTTCCTCTGTTTTAATAAATTGTAGGTTTTGGGAATATTCACATATATTAAGAAGATTTCTGAAATTTTAATTAGAAATTCATTGTTTTTTTTTTTGTTGAAAATTCATTGTTTTGTGATTAATTTTTTTTTATAATTAACTCATTCAAAATTTACAGTTTATTATTATTATTATCTAATAAAATGTAAAAAGGTATTTTCGAAGTATTTTTTTCTAAAACATGATTATTTTGAAACGGATGAAATATTTGCCAATAAAAAGTACAGTAATGTCAGCAAATAAAGAAAGTAGAAGTAGTCCATTTTATATATGAGACGGTTAATTACCTTTTAGTTTCATTTTTATACTTTTAGTTATGAATAGAGTAAATGTAATCAAAGCTTAGTTTTTTTAGTAGTCAACTCTTATTTAAGGTGAGAAATAAAATAACCACTGAAAGTATGCTCAATTTTTGTTTAAATCGAGTAAACGGGTATAATATCACCTCTACTTTTAAAACGCGTACTGACTTTGTTTAGTCTCCCTTACGGATTCTTATGAATGACTTTCCAGTGGAGAAAACTTATACACTGGAATCTTATTAGTTATCTAGTTTAACTGTTCATGTTTTGAAGTTATATTAGTCATGCGGTCTTTGTTGTTTGCATATTATCGAACAGATTATAAATGACTTTCTAAGCCTATAAAACCAGAATAAACCCCCCACTCCCCCCTCCTCCTTCTCCTCCAATTTTAAACGTCTCCACCGCTAAGATTTTTGTTGTGATGATATTATTTTATCTGCTTCCACCTAATAATTTTGTTGGAAAGGTGTAACTATATGTGATGTATCACGTGAATTGATTTGCCATGGACATATCATGAACAAAGTTCCCTTTTTTAGACCCATGCAAAACTACATGCAGCAGGCTTCCTATGATTTTTTTTGTTATTTTTATCTAATATATATTTTTTGAAAAAGAGTAAGATTCTTTAAATGAAATAACTAACGAAATTTTACATTTGTTATCTAATATATATCACGGAGAAATGTTGAATTTTGAAAAGTTGATAATATAGTAAGAAATATTGGTTAAAGCCATGCTTCCAGATACAACTTTAGTTTTAGCAGGGAGAACTTTTTGGACCGCTGACTTCACGCATGTGGGTAGTTGGATTTGGAGGCGCCTTGTGAAGCTAAGGCATTTGGCAAAGCCTCGCATACTTTGTCACGTTAATTCAGGCGTCTTTGCATCCTTTTGGCATGATAATTGGACGGAATTGGGGTCGCTCATTGACATCGTCGGATCTCTAGGCCCTCAGGTCTCGGGTATTCCAATTGACAGCTCTGTTTCTGAGGCCGTCTCCTTGGGCGCTTGGAGAGAGTCTCGCAATAGGAACCCCATTTTGAGAAGACTTCGACAGTCCTTACCCACTCAGATTCCAGACATAAATTTACCTGAGAATGACTATTATAGGTGGAGGAACTCCCCTGATGATCCTCCGTCAGTCTTCTCAACTTCAAAGCTTTGGACTTCATTGAATCCCTCACCGCCGTTGGTTTCATGGTATAAGGCTGTCTGGTTCAGTCAAAAAATCCCAAAACATTCTTTTATGGCTTGGCTCCTGCTAAAAGGCAGAATGCTAACAAGGGACAGGTTAAGATCATGGGGTCTCCAGGTTCCAGCAGAATGTCTTCTCTGTGGTCATGCGGCGGAGACGGCAAACCATCTGTTCTTTGATTGTCAATTCTCGACTGCAGTCTGGAATTTGTTGCTGGTGAGGGTTCGAATGGCTTACCCATCTACCTTACAACAAATTGTTCACTGGTTGTTAAATGTCACAGTAAGACCTCGGGTTAGAGCTATCTTGAAGTTGGTTTTTCAGGGGGCGATTTATTTCATTTGGAGAGAGAGGAACTCACGTTTACACTCGGGTGTGAACAAACCGGCCACCCAAATTGTAAAAGAGATTCAGGTTCAAATCAGGGCGAAGCTGTTGGGAATGGATAAGGAAAACTCTCTATCTTATCAAGTTCGATCTCGTACTCATGAATCCTTTATCTCCACATGGTTCGATCAGTTTCAAGCGTGAAAGACTATCAAGCGTGAAAGACTATCAAGACTAACAAAGACACTGCTATAAATTTCTGTTTCACATGAGTTTTACCCTATTTTGTGTTTTCGATTATGCTGTAGAAAAATGATGTAAACTTTCTTTTTTGGGTTCTTTTAGAAATGATATCTCTCTTTCGAGTAAAAAAAAAAAAAACTTTAGTTTTAGAATCACATAGAGTTTATTAAACCCTTTTTCTAGATGGTGGAATAAATTAAAGATGGTTGTAAATGTAAGTCCAGAATCTAAACAAATATAATGGAGTGAAAAATTAGGCTCGTTTCTTTATAAACAAAGTAAAGCTATTTTTTTTTTTTGAAAATTTTTTTTGCGAGGTAAAGGAATTAATTATTTCTTTCATTACTATCTCAAAACACAATATTTAGGAGTGATAATAATTATTTATGTAATAATAATCATGAAAATATATTCAATACTTACATGTGCCATTTCAAAATTATCAAAATATTTGTCTCAAAAAAATTGGTTACGAATGATTACAAATGAATAATAATACAGTTAAAATTGTAATAAAATTTATTTAAAATCAGATATATATATATATATAATATAAGTAATTAGTTGATATTTGAATACTATAATTATGAAATATATGAAATAATAATATGATACTTTCTAACTATTGTTTACTAATTATTTATCTTAAGTTTATTTTATTTATTTTAAACTATTCTTATAAAAATTCCATTGATCACTAATATATCTATATATATAAAGTTGTTTTCTTCTGTTCTTATACATGTGGAAGTGGGGTTCTTGACATGTGTCCTCATGTTTTTTTTTGTATTTTAAATTCTTCTTCTTTTAGATTATTGTAATTTATTCCATCAATTTCTAATTGTGTACTATCTAATCCTTCTCACACTTATTGGTCCCTCAAATTCAAAAAAAAAAAAAATATAATATAAATATATTTTAAATATTTAATGTATTCACAACTAAAAATAGCATAAACTTCCACCATTTTATTATTTTTACTATTTTTATTATTTCATTTACAAATTATATATTTATTTCACTGCTAATATCATAAGATAGTCAAACTAAGGATAAAAAACTAGAACATCAACGCAAATAACCAAGAAGGCGGGCGAGAGGGAGAATAATAATCGAAAGGCCAAAGTCACCAAGAAGCAGAAACATATATGCTTAAAGCACATGAATCACAATCAGTAGCTAAAAGGTAAGAAACACCTCACAAACTAAACAAGAATATACAAAACGGCCATGCAAGTAAAAAACCACAAAGCTCTGGATAGAAGGAACCAAAGCTCCAAGAGACTAACTCCGCACACATATACCAAGGGAAACATGGAAATAAAAGAAACAACTTGAAGGAGGAAAAATAGAAGACAACCACCGAGAAATCAGAGACTAAACTTGAGACCAGAAATAACATTCCAAGCCCACATAGCATACACGAACGAAAACATTATCCAAACCTCGAGTGGCAAACATGGTGAAAGAAATGCAAGAATAGAGAGGGAAAGGGAGACGAAACGAAATCAAGAAACTATGGAGCCGTCCTCGAGCTATGAAAGAGAGCATAGAAATCAGAACACCAAAAATTAGATCTTGAAAACCAAGACGAACATAGACTATTAACGGTAAGCCAACGACGAGGAATATAACATCAAAGATGACTAAACTCTGACCCAACCAAGGAGATGCAGTTCCTAACATCAGCTGAAATCTAAGGAAGAAGGAGCAGTCAATGTTGACTGGAACAACCTACAATGCCTTGAGAATCAACCGAAAACTGAAAACTCATAAACCCGATCTACAACAAATACCATATAATCTCACAGGTGAAGAAGGCAAGGAAGAACAAGAGAAAAATGTGAATCTTTTTTCGGTGATGGTGAGAAGCACTGCACACCAGAAAGGTAACGAAATATATAGACGGTGATGGTTCAAGTTCAAAATATGGGGAGAGCGCAAAAAACATCTTAAAAGTTACAATTTTCAAAATTATGAAAAAAATATAATACAATTTTGACGCTGAAACCGTTAATCTTAGAATCAACAAAGTTATTGAAATTCAATATTCTTTTACGTTAGAGGTTCATTTCACTACTAACAACTAGTATACACACAACAACACATTATTCGAAAAAACAAACACAAAATATATTAGGGCTTTTTGCAAAAGTGACTCAAAACTTGGAGTCAAACAGAAAACTAACCTTTTCTTTTGACTCCTTTTTTTTTTGAGATTTTAACCCCACACCTGCACTTTATCTACGAAAATGCCATTAACATTTTTTTTTTTTTTTTCGAAAATGGCTTCTTTACTGTCTCAACCTCATCTTCTTCAAGTATTTACAATACTGCCACTGCAATGAATAGTGGCAACAACCTTGTACGAACTGTTTGGAGCTTTTAATGCCCTTTAATGCACGTAAATCTCTTTACACTCTCTCTGTTTCAATTGTTATGAACTAAAAACAACATTTCTTTCACTTTCTCTCTATATTCATCCAAAAAACTCAAGCTTTTGATTCAAAATATGGGCTATGGTTGCAGAGCCATATTTCTTTCGTTTTGACTTACGGTTGCTTTCGTTTGAGGTTCTGGGTGGTTGGAGAAGACCCTGTGTGCAAACGAAGTCATCTCACCTAGTTTAAGGTACGAATTTGAATTTTTTTTCAAGATCTGTTCGCGTAGAAGACTTACTAGTAAGTCATCTGTATGTAGAAGACTTACTGATGAGTCTTCTGGTCAAACGGACGACTTAAATTAAGTCGTCCAGCTTTGTTTGTTAAAAAAAACACTCCAGACGACTTATATATACGTCGTCTACGAGAAACGGGCTAGTTTTGCATTTGACCGAATCGTGTCAGATCTTTGACTATTTCTGGACGACTTATAATTCAGTCGTCTCTGGGAAAGTTAAAATTTCAATATTTTATGAAAACTTGACGAATTACGTGTAATTCGTCCTAGGTTAGTTTTGTAATTGAAAAATAAAACTTCATAATTTAACTTTAACCAGACGACTTAATATAAAGTCGTCCCTCCAGAAGACTTAATTTAAAGTCGTCCGGGGAAAGCAAAGTCGTCCAGAATTTTTCCCAATTTTCTGGTCAAACCTTGCTTATCCCGGACGACCTTAAATTAAGTCGTTTAGCTGGACGACTTTATATTAAGTCGTCTGGTTAAAGTTAAATTATGAAGTTTTATTTTTCAATTACAAAACTAACCTAGGACGACTTACACGTAAGTCGTCAAGTTTTCATAAAATATTGAAATTTTAACTTTCCCAGAGACGACTGAATTATAAGTCGTCCAGAAATAGTCAAAGATCTGACACGATTCGGTCAAATGCAAAACTAGCCCGTTTCTCATAGACGACGTATATATAAGTCGTCTGAAGTGTTTTTTTTTAACAAACAAAGCTGGACGACTTAATTTAAGTCGTCCGTTTGACCAGAAGACTCATCAGTAAGTCTTCTACATACAGATGACTTACTAGTAAGTCTTCTACGCGAACAGATCTTGAAAAAAAATTCAAATTCGTACCTTAAACTAGGTGAGATGACTTCGTTTGCACACAAGGTCTTCTCCAACCACCCAGAACCTCAAACGAAAGCAACCGTAAGTAAAAACGAAAGAAATATGGCTCTGTCAACCATAGCCCATATTTTGAATCAAAAGCTTGAGTTTTTTGGATGAATATAGAGAGAAAGTGAAAGAAATGTTGTTTTTAGTTCATAACAATTGAAACAGAGAGAGTGTAAAGAGATTTACGTGCATTAAAGGGCAATAAAAGCTCCAAACAGTTCGTACAAGGTTGTTGCCACTATTCATTGCAGTGGCAATATTGTAAATACTTGAAAAAGATGAGGTTGAGACAGTAAAGAAGCTCCGATAAGTCGTCCAGCTGGGAAGACTTTCCAGACGCCTTATTATAAGTCGTCTAATAAGTCGTCCAGATGGAAGACTTTCCAGACGACTTAATTAAGTCGTCCGATAAGTCGTCCAGCTGGGAAGACTTTCCAGACGCCTTATTATAAGTCGTCTAATAAGTCGTCCAGATGGAAGACTTTCCAGACGACTTAATTAAGTCGTCCGATAAGTCGTCCAGCTGGGAAGACTTTCCAGACGCCTTATTATAAGTCGTCTAATAAGTCGTCCAGATGGAAGACTTTCCAGACGACTTAATTAAGTCGTCCGATAAGTCGTCCAGCTGGGAAGACTTTCCAGACGCCTTATTATAAGTCGTCTAATAAGTCGTCCAGATGGAAGACTTTCCAGACGACTTAATTAAGTCGTCCGATAAGTCGTCCAGCTGGGAAGACTTTCCAGACGCCTTATTATAAGTCGTCTAATAAGTCGTCCAGATGGAAGACTTTCCAGACGACTTAATTAAGTCGTCCGATAAGTCGTCCAGCTGGGAAGACTTTCCAGACGCCTTATTATAAGTCGTCTAATAAGTCGTCCAGATGGAAGACTTTCCAGACGACTTAATTAAGTCGTCCGATAAGTCGTCCAGCTGGGAAGACTTTCCAGACGCCTTATTATAAGTCGTCTAATAAGTCGTCCAGATGGAAGACTTTCCAGACGACTTAATTAAGTCGTCCGATAAGTCGTCCAGCTGGGAAGACTTTCCAGACGCCTTATTATAAGTCGTCTAATAAGTCGTCCAGATGGAAGACTTTCCAGACGACTTAATTAAGTCGTCCGATAAGTCGTCCAGCTGGGAAGACTTTCCAGACGCCTTATTATAAGTCGTCTAATAAGTCGTCCAGATGGAAGACTTTCCAGACGACTTAATTAAGTCGTCCGATAAGTCGTCCAGCTGGGAAGACTTTCCAGACGCCTTATTATAAGTCGTCTAATAAGTCGTCCAGATGGAAGACTTTCCAGACGACTTAATTAAGTCGTCCGATAAGTCGTCCAGCTGGGAAGACTTTCCAGACGCCTTATTATAAGTCGTCTAATAAGTCGTCCAGATGGAAGACTTTCCAGACGACTTAATTAAGTCGTCCGATAAGTCGTCCAGCTGGGAAGACTTTCCAGACGCCTTATTATAAGTCGTCTAATAAGTCGTCCAGATGGAAGACTTTCCAGACGACTTAATTAAGTCGTCCGATAAGTCGTCCAGCTGGGAAGACTTTCCAGACGCCTTATTATAAGTCGTCTAATAAGTCGTCCAGATGGAAGACTTTCCAGACGACTTAATTAAGTCGTCCGATAAGTCGTCCAGCTGGGAAGACTTTCCAGACGCCTTATTATAAGTCGTCTAATAAGTCGTCCAGATGGAAGACTTTCCAGACGACTTAATTAAGTCGTCCGATAAGTCGTCCAGCTGGGAAGACTTTCCAGACGCCTTATTATAAGTCGTCTAATAAGTCGTCCAGATGGAAGACTTTCCAGACGACTTAATTAAGTCGTCCGATAAGTCGTCCAGCTGGGAAGACTTTCCAGACGCCTTATTATAAGTCGTCTAATAAGTCGTCCAGATGGAAGACTTTCCAGACGACTTATAATAAGTCGTCTGCGCAGTCTTTTGGATTGAAGTAAATACCTGACTCAAGATAGCAGCTTTCATTGATCTGCGGCCTCTGCTGCCCTCGTAAGCCAGTATCGGTGGAGACGGACTGTCTGCTCTGGGACCACCAATACTAGCACCCAATTCCGGCATAGCTGTGTACGTCTAGACCTGAAGAACTTGTATAAACCCATCCACGGTGTAACAGCCAGCAATTTCTTTGTTCCACAAAGAGTCCATCAGCACCTTAAACGCGACTCTCCCCCATGGATAATTCTCAAACCGTTCTAAATCCATCACTAGCCTTGCCAGAGTAGATCGTGTAGCGGTTGAAAACTTTCTCCCTTCAATGAATCCAGTGAAGATGGAGAGGTACGCGAGCCGCTTGCGATCTTCCCTGGACCAATCCCCGCATCTCTTCAGTGCTGCTATTATCTGATCAGTAGTTGGCCCAGCTTCCAGATGAACTCCCAGCATCCCCCAGAAAGAAACCATCTCTGGGGTAACGTCACATTTTGGTGTCTCAAGGTCCTCGATGTACTCGCAGTTTAGACCAGTGAGGTTTTCAAACTCTAACAGTGAAAACCTCAAAGGTTCTGGACCAACGAGAGACCACATCTCATACTTCTTCTTAATGTCCAGCTTGAAACTGAGCATGTAGTGAACCAGCCTTGAAGCCCAACCAAATCCCTGCTCCTTGAACTTGATGAAAACTCCCAAACTCGACTCCTTGAGCTCTTCAAATTCGTCATCAGTAAGAGCTTTCCTAAGAGCAGTATGCAACTTGCTGTTATCCGTATGATACGAAATGCTATTGTGGGCTTCTGGTTCTTCCCCTGATGTGTATAACCTACGGGGGAGTTCTGGAATATCCATCCTTTTTGTCTGCAAAATAATCAAAGACAACAATATAAGTCCAGACGACTTAGTAGACGACTTAAATTACTTACAAGTCTTCCAGTCGCAGAAGGAGTTGGAGTACTCGTCATTGCGGTTATAGATCTGAAAAAATAAACGTGAAACGGTGAGAATGAGTAAATTGATAGAGACAACGTTTTATGTTCATCTTTTCCTCGAGATTGATGACTTAGCGGCGTTAGGGTTTACAGAGAAACGGCGCTAAGGTTTACAGAGAAGAAGCGGCGGCGCTAGGGTTTAGAAGAAGCGGCGGCGCTAGTGTTTAGAACGTTGGTGACCACGGTGGCGAGGGCGACGGTTTGTTCGGATATAGTGGAAGCGGCGGCGCTAGGGTTTAGAGGAATCGGCGGCGCTAGGGTTTAGAGGAATCGGCGGCGCTAGGGTTTAGAGGAATCGGCGGCGCTAGGGTTTAGAGGAATCGGCGGCGCTAGGGTTTAGAGGAATCGGCGGCGCTAGGGTTTAGAGGAATCGGCGGCGCTAGGGTTTAGAGGAATCGGCGGCGCTAGGGTTTAGAGGAATCGGCGGCGCTAGGGTTTAGAGGAATCGGCGGCGCTAGGGTTTAGAGGAATCGGCGGCGCTAGGGTTTAGAGGAATCGGCGCGGCTAGGGTTAGAAGAAGCTGCGGCGACAACGGTGAGAATGAAGTGAGATAGATAGCCGATGTTGAGAACGATGGTTTGTTCGGAAATCGTGGGAATTCGAAATCGCCTTTGAGAGGGAGAACTGTTAGGGTTTCTGAATTTCGCGAAAAATGAAACAAAAAAATAAAAATCACCTTATATATTGGGTAAATAATCCGGTTAGCTTTAAAATTACATTGGTAAACTTTAAGGTTTGGTCCGGTTTAGACGACTTATTCTGGCTGATAATGTACAACAGACGACTTAATATTTAGTCGTCTGTTTTCAGACGACAAAATATTAAGTCGTCCTAGACCCTAAAATGAACCCCTAAACTAAAATGACTAGATTAACTAACTAACCACGTTATAAAATCAAATTATACTTAAATAGTGTTTACTATACACAGAAATGAACACGCATAAGTAATTTTAAAAATTTTCAAAAACGGTTTTAATGCTTTCCAAAATCTAACCCTAAGAACACATACAATACTACAACATATGTTGATGAAACATAAACTTAAGAATATCATGACTCACTACTTTCACTCATCTATGCTGAAAACAATTGAAATTTGTTATATCTTAATTTATACCTCCTAAGACATATGTTAATTACATAATTCCCATTTTTCACTTATCAAAATATTTTTTACAAAATTTTTAAATTATGTTTAAGACTAACTGTCCAGACGACTTTCAGTTAAGTCGTCTGGACGACTTATTTTCAAGTCGTCTAAACAGACGACTTGCGAGGGGTAGAAACGTAAAAAGAATTCCGTTTTTTTGTTTGGTCACAAGGGGATAGTTGTAATTTCAATAGCCTTTTAGGTTACTTTTGCCTTTGACCCAAGTTGGGGTATTGTTTTGGGTTTGACTCCAAGTTTTGAGTCACACTTGGCAATTCTCCCAATATATTAACATATCACCTACTACTACATAACACACTAAAAACACTAAATAATGATCTTAACAAATAAAAACGACAACGTAATTACATTATCCAAAAAATCATGCTCTTAGCAATAATAAAAACAATATTCCGCGCAGACACCCTCTAATGTATATATAAATTCAATGAACTTAATGCTCTTTTTTTTTTTTTTTGGCAACAATGAACTTAATGCTCTAAGTCCAACATTAACTACCATAAAAAATTATTCTTAAAATCCTAATTTTATTCCATTTTATAAAATAAAATTGTTATTATATACATAGTTTTTATTCTAATCATACTTAACTAATAATTATTTATCATAATAACATAGTATTAAATATTTAGTAAATTATACTATTATTTTATTTTAATAGATAATGTATCTATTAGTTAATTAATTATGAATATTCGATCATGCATTTGTTTTAATCAACTTACTAATTATATAAATCACTTCTTAATATCTAAAACTACAATTACTGGTTTCTGAGAACATTAGGTGCACCTACTATGTTTGTAACGCTACGTAATTATATTATTACAAAGTATGAAAAATATTACAGACAATATTACGGCTGACAATTCTACATGACCAATACGTAATCCAACTTGATTTAAATTGTTATTTAAAATTTTTAAAGTTAATTTCAAATTTTGCATTAAATATTTAATTTTTAAAAAAAATTTACTCTTATTGTATTTTTATTATATATTGCTACTCAAACTTGTTAAAACATTTTATTTAAATAATATTTTATATAAAATTGAAAACTAAAGAAAATAAATCTTAAAAAATTACTATATTCTAAAACATGATTTTTTTTTTGTTTTCAATATTGATATATATATATATATATATATATATATATATATATATATTATATATTAGAATTAATTAAACTACTGACCTACAGTTCACCCTCATTGATCCTATAGCCCAATGACCGAAAAGTAATCCAGATTCAATGTCTGGATCGTGTTTAAAAACATTGCTATAAATATCTTTACTTTTTATATTTTCCTTATTTATAATTTTTATATCTTCTGGAATTCAAATCCTACGTTAAAAAAAATTATGTTAGTTTTAGTATACGTATACTTTAGTTAGAAATATTACACTTTTGAAAAGTATACAATTTTCTGTTTCTAAACCAATCTCCTAATTTTATGCAATTTTCCTTGTCACATATAAATCCACTTCGATAAAACTATTATTTTTCACTTCAGTTATTTTGTTTCTACTATAATATTCATTTCATATTATACGACTTTCACGCATAATGGCCCAAACGAGAATTGTTTTCTCAGTTATTAGATTTTATTATTTTATGAACTGTTAAATGATTAGAGGTTTTAACAAATTTATTGAAACTAAAATATTTGATCAAAATAGTCAAAATATGATATACACACGTAATTAATAGCAAGAACTAAAATTAATTAACTACACCAAATTTAAAACGTATTATAATTTCAGAAATAAATATAATGGCCAAGTTAAATATTTTGCAAAATTAAAACAAGAAACTAAATAAATCATAAATTAGAATTGTAATTAAAATACACAAACAAATAAAAAATAAAACTAATAAAAATAGTACCTAAATTATTATATTTTAATTTTTTTCTGTAAATATTTATGTCATATTGGATGGGTGTAGAGAAGCAGAAACACGCGTACAGCTTTTTACAATTAAGCGAGAAAGAGGCAAAAGCGAGAAAGAAGTATCATTCACTTCTTCTTCTTCTATCCTTTTTCTCTTTGAATTTTCTTCACTCTGCTGCAACTTCCCCACCTTTCTATATTTACTTTTTATCTTCAATTTATTGGATGTGAAAGTTCCTTCTTTTATTTTATTATTATTATTATCATTAATCTATCTAAAAAGCCATTTTCTGTGATCCATTTGAAATCCCAATTTGTCTGCATCTCCCAATAAATCCATTTAAATCAGAGAAAAAAAGACCAACTTTTTCTTCCTTGTCTTATAAAACCTATCTAAAGCCTTTTCATTTTTCTAGCCGGTGTATATTCCTTTGTCAGTTCAAGGCAAATCCTATATCATTCATTATTCCTTCTTTCTTTCTTTCTTGCTTCCGACCGGGAAAATTAAGGAACCCAGTTCATAAAACCTGTCTGAATAATTGACAACCCAACTCAAAAGATTCAATATTTATTTCATTCACCAAAGAAAAAAAGATTCGATGTTTTCTACACATAATTGAAGAAAGAGGAAATAGAGAGAGAGAGAACACAAAGTGGACGAACAAGAACGATGAGAGCTGGTCTAAGCACGATCCAACAGACTCTAACCCCCGAGGCTGCCACCGTTTTAAACCAATCAATCTCAGAAGCGGCGCGTCGCAACCACGGCCAAACCACACCGCTACATGTCGCAGCCACTCTTCTTGCTTCTTCCTCAGGTTTCCTTCGACGAGCCTGTATCCGATCCCATCCCAACTCCTCCCACCCGCTCCAGTGTCGAGCCCTCGAGCTCTGCTTCAGCGTCGCCTTAGAGCGTCTCCCCACCGCGACGACGACTCCGGCGAACGATCCTCCGATCTCGAACGCGCTCATGGCGGCGCTAAAGCGTGCTCAAGCTCATCAACGCCGTGGATGTCCGGAGCAGCAGCAGCAGCCGTTGTTAGCGGTGAAAGTGGAGCTGGAGCAGCTGATTATATCGATATTGGATGATCCGAGTGTGAGCCGGGTTATGCGAGAGGCTAGCTTCTCTAGCCCCGCCGTTAAAGCCGCAATAGAACAGTCGCTGAGTAATAATAATAACAATAGTCCGTCCAATACGACGCCGGTTCCGAGCGTTTCATCAGTCGGGTTAAATTTCCGACCCGGTGGAGGAGGTCCGATGACCCGGAACACGTATCTTAATCCACGGTTGCAGCAGAACGGCCCCGCGTCGGTGCAGCAAACAGGGGTTATTAATAAGAGCGATGACGTGGAGCGGGTGATGGATATACTGGGTCGTGGGAAGAAGAAAAACCCGGTTTTAATCGGGGATTCGGAGCCGGGTCGGGTAATTAAAGAGATCCTTAAGAGAATTGAATCCGGAGAAGCGGCGGTTAAGAACTCAAAGGTTGTTCACTTCGAGGAGATCGGTTCGGATAAGGAGGAGAGAATCAAGAAGCTAGACGGGTTGCTCGAGACCCGGATAAATACTTCGGATCCTGGAGGAGTGATTCTCAATCTGGGAGACTTGAAATGGCTCGTGGAGCAACCACAACCGATGGCAGTTGAGGTAGGGAGGACGGTGGTGGCGGAGCTACGGAGGCTTTTGGAGAAGTTCCAAGGAAGGCTCTGGTTTATCGGAACCGCCACGTGCGAGACTTATTTACGATGTCAAGTCTATCATCCGTCAATGGAGAATGATTGGGATCTGCAAGCTGTGTCGGTGGCAGCGAAAGCTCCGGCGTCCGGAGTTTTCCCTAGGCTTGCGAACAGTTTGGGATCGTTCACGCCGTTGAAGAGCTTCGTGCCTGGGAACATGACGACGTCGAAATGTTGTCCGGAGTGTTCAAAGAGTTGCGAGCGAGAGCTGTCTGAAACTGAGTCAGTGTCTCAAGAGGTTAAGACACAAGTATCTCAGACGAAACAGTTGCCACAATGGCTGTTGAATGCTAAACCGGTTGATCGTGTACCGGTAAGTTTATGGTTTTGAGTCTTCTTCTTCTCTTCCACGTTTGCAATTGACTAATCAAATCTTCTTCTTCTTTCTTTTTTTAATTTATAACAGCAGGCGAAGATTGAAGAAGTGAAGAAGAAATGGAATGATGCGTGTGTGCGTCTTCATCCTAGCTTCCATAACAAGAACGAGAGGATCGCTCCGATTCCGACTCCGACTCCTATACCGTTGACAACAAGCTCCTACAGTCCCAACATGCTTCTCCGTCAGCCGTTACAGCAAAAGTTCCAGCCGAACAGAGAGTTGCGTGAGAGGGTACACTTGAATCCTCCCGGGAGTCCGGTTCAGACCGATCTTGTTCTTGGACGAACAGAGGTTTGCATCTGTATTAAAATTATTGCGATGAAAATGTTTATTATGTTTATTAAAGAAAAACACAAAACCTAAAATGTATTCGGTTTATTTAGGATTCGGATAAGCGAGTGAGAGACTTTCTCGGCTGCATATCGTCTGAATCAGTACAGAACAACAACGATAAGATCAGTGTTCTGCAGAACTCTCTAGACATTGATTTGTTTAAGAAGCTTCTAAAGGGAATGACAGAGAAAGTCTGGTGGCAGCACGACGCAGCCTCTGCGGTCGCCGCCACGGTTAGTCAATGCAAGCTAGGGGCTGGGAAACGACGCAGTGTGGTATCTAAAGGAGACGTGTGGTTACTCTTTTCAGGGCCAGATAGAGTTGGCAAGAGGAAAATGGTGTCGGCTCTGTCTTCTCTAGTATACGGAACCAGTCCTATAATGATCTCACTCGGGTCGAGACAAGAACCAGGCGGAGTCCGTGGTAAAACCGTGTTGGACAGGATTGCGGAAACTGTTAAGAGGAGTCCCTTCTCCGTTATCTTGCTTGAAGATATCGACGAAGCGGATATGTTGTTGCGTGGAAGTATAAAACGAGCGATGGATAGAGGGAGAATCTCTGATTCGCACGGACGTGAGATCAGTTTAGGTAACGTGATCTTTGTTATGACAGCGAGCTGGCATCGTTCTTCGGGAACCAAAACGTGTTTCTCAGACGACGAGGCGAAGCTGAGAGATTTGGCTAGTGAAAGCTGGCGGTTGAGGCTGTGTATGCGTGGTAAACGTCGAGCTAGCTGGCTGAGCAGTGGTGTTGAAGAGAGGTTGACTAAACCGAAGAAAGAACATGGTTCCGGTTTAACGTTTGATTTAAACCAAGCTGCTGATACGGCCGATGATGGTTCGAACAATACGTGCGAGCTAACAGATAACAACGATCAAGAAGAGTTTAGTGGAAAGTTATCTTTGCAATGTGTTCCGTTTGCGTTTCACGAGCTGGTGAGTCGCGTAGACGATGCGGTGGCGTTTAGGGCTGTTGATTTCGGAGCTGTGAGGCAGAGAGTTTCAGATACGTTGTCGGAGAGGTTCGCGACGGTTGTAGGCGAATCTTTATCGGTTGAGGTAGAGGAAGATGTGCTTCAGAGGATCTTGAGTGGAGTATGGTTAGGCGAGATGGAGTTAGAGGAGTGGATTCAGAAGGCGATTGTTCCGGTTCTGAGCCAGCTTAAGGCTCGAGTGTCGTCTTCTGGTACTTACGGTGACCGTACAGTTGCTCGGCTTGAGCTAGATGAAGATTCCGGTGAACGGAGCGGTGGTGATTTACTGCCGACTAGTGTTACGTTGGCAGCTTGAGGAAGAAACAG
Organism: Brassica oleracea var. oleracea; assembly: GCF_000695525.1. Lineage (NCBI taxonomy): Eukaryota > Viridiplantae > Streptophyta > Magnoliopsida > Brassicales > Brassicaceae > Brassica > Brassica oleracea. Next base: position 40,949,590 of record NC_027756.1, read on the forward strand.
AGATGGAGTTTTTGTTATTACTGTGGAAGGGTAGAGAAATAAATATGTCTCAACTGGTTTTGGCGCGGGGGGGGAGGTAAAACGGTTAGAGGTAAAAAAACTGTATAAAAAGGTGTTTATAGTTTTTTTGTTCTTTTTATTTACTTATAGTTTTTGTGTTTATGTACGGTACGGGAGGGGTGATTTATGTAGCAATTATAGAGATTTATTTGATTGATAAATAATGAAGATTAATAAAGTTATAAGTATTTTTTGTCAATTAAAATTTGTATTTTCTTTAGTCATCTTCATTCATATCCATGAATACTAGGGGACCATTGATTCTCGAGTTAAGAAGAGTGTAAAAGGCTAAAAGCAGTTTTAATTGCAGAAAATCTGTAATTTTTTTTTTTTGTGGTAATCATGTTAAATGAAAATCTGTAATTGCTTAGCTTTATTACATTTTTTCTATACAAGACGGAAAAATATTAAAGAAAAAGACAAAAATGGAAAAGGAATAACAAAAAGTTCCCAGAAAAAGAAAGATAACAACACACTTTAAAAAGTTTTAGCGAAAAAAAAAACACTTTAAAAAGTTGAAAAGCTAAAGGAACAAATATTAAATTAAAATAGAAATTGTCAAAAACACCATTTACAAAATACCACTTTTCATATTTACACTAACCATTTTTACCTCATTTTTAATAAAGTGTAAAAGATATTTATAACCCTTTGATTAACTTTGACCCAAAAAAACTTATGATTAACTAATCTAAACTTAAAACATCAACTCTAAACCCTAAATCATCAGCTCCAAACCCTAAACCATAAAACATCAACTCTAAACCCTAAACTCCGAAATATCAACTCTAAACCCTAAACCCTATACCTTCAAATCTAAACCGTAAAACATCAGCTCTAAACCCTAAATATAAATCCTAAACCCTAAATCTAAACTTAAAACCCTAGATCATCAACTCTAAACCCTAAACCACGAAACATCAACTCTAAACCCCGAAACATAACCTCTAAACCTTAAACCATAAACCTTCAAATCTAAACCCTAAAACATCAACTCTAAACTTTTAGGGTTTAGGGCTTACGGTTTAGGATTTAGCGTTTAGAGTTTATGGTTTAGAGTTGAAGGTTTAGGGTTTAGGGTTTAGAGTTGATGTTTTAGGGTTTAGATTTGAAGGTTTATGGTTTAAGGTTTAGAGGTTATGTTTCGGGGTTTAGAGTTGATGTTTCGTGGTTTAGGGCTTACGGTTTAGGATTTAGCGTTTAGAGTTTATGGTTTAGAGTTGAAGGTTTAGGGTTTAGGGTTTAGAGTTGATGTTTTAGTGTTTAGGGTTAATTTTTTAGGGTTTAAAGTTTAGAGTTTACCTATTAGGGTTTAGGGTTTAGTGTTGATAGTTTAGGGTTTAGAGTTGAAGTTTAGGGTTTAGGGTTTAGAGTTGATGTTTTAGGGTTTAGAATTAAAGGTTTAGGGTTTAGAATTGATATTTCGGAGTTTAGGGTTTTGAGTTGATGTTTCAGGGTTTAGGGTTCGTATTTAAAAAAAATAGGGTTTAGGATTGATGGTTTAGGGTTCGTATTTCAAAAAAAAATGGTTTAGGATTAGTGGTTTAGGGTTTATAGTTGAGTTTTAGGGTTTAGGGTTTGAATTTCAAAATAGTATAATTCGGAAAAAATTAAAAAAATTATTTTTATTTAGATTTTTATTTATTTAAATATTTATTTATTATATATATAAAGAATAAAGGTATAAGAGTCTTTTGCTACATAATAAATAATGTATTTCTGAAAATATTCGTAGCGGTAAAAATGAAAAGTGGTAGCAAGAAAATCGTAAACATATAATTTCCCCAGATTAAAATAAGGTTTTGGTTCAATGAATGGTGAACATTGCATGTGTTTTCGTCGTTTAATTATACATTTATTCAATAATTGTTTGCATTTTTTGACCTTTTCCTCGTCCTTTTTTGTTTTGTTTTCTAGTACAAATAATAACTAATATTAAATTATTACTTTATCCTTTGAGCTTACCTGTTACAACTACGAAAAGGTCCGACGCAAAAGTATCACATACTTGAAAACACTCTTTTTAAAAAAGGAAAGAAAGAGTGATGTGGTGTTGTGATGTCAGAATGTTTAGTACTAAACATGAGCGTTTTCCCTTGTTTCATCTTTCCTTGTTTATAATAAGGAGATAGATTAACTTACCTAATTACAATTTTTAAATTACAATTTTTACTTTTTCAGTACTTTCAAATCTAAACAGACTCTAACTGAATTAATTTATTTTATACTTCCTCCGAATACGAATGTAAGATGTTCTATATTTTTATCTTGTATATAAATGTATGATGTTTTGAGATATAATTAATACATTTATTTTTAAAATTTAAACATAAATTAAAAAATAAAATTATGAATAGTGAAACTTTATAATCAAAAAGTAACCACTAAAATATTATATTTAATGTTTTTTAGTATATGTGTAAAATCTTAAACATATTATATGTAAAACCTTAAATAGTTGTATCATGTATCTCATTCAGAAACAATTAAATAATGCATGCTCAATAAATGTGAGAAAGATTGCACAATAAATTAGATGACGCTGATGATTTGGACAACTCAACTTATCAAGAGAAAAGTAAACTGTCTGTATACTTCCGAGCCCTCACCAAATATCTATTTGTTTGGTTTTATTAATTAATAAATTAAAAATAAAAGTAAATACTGAAATTTTTATTTAATATTTGCACTGAAAATATAAAAACAATACTTATAAGGAAAACAAAATTTAAAAGATAAAATAACACTTAATATAAAACAGATAGAATATAAACAAGATAATTTCTTTTGTGTTATTATCTGTATATTTAAATCCAAGAAAGATCCATCTCAAGGCAGAGCTTGAGAAAATCCTATGAAAGATCATGGAGACTGAAAATCATGTAAATGACGTACCCGCCAATTAGGCCAATAAATTTGAGATAGTTACAAAAAAAAATTAAGATTTTCAACTTTTTATGTTAAGATTTTCAAAATTTTAATATGTAAATAAAGTATAAGTTGTTACCAATAGTAATATTTCTAAATTTTAGCCTTATTTATAGTTTTATTAATAAAACACTTATTAAAATTGTTATTTAATAATTATTCTATATATTAGTATATTAGTATTTACTTCACTCTAATCTTCTTATTATTACTACTATAATGCATTGCGTTATCACATATTTGAGTTATTTTCACATATTTATAGAAAATAGTAAGATAAAGAAATACAATTACATTGTTAAGCTGTTTATGATAGGTAATATCTCTTTATAAAGTCAACTTAGTAAAACTATTTTTACAAACCATTGAATAAAATATGTATAAATAAGTTGTTTGGGATATTTAAAAATATTGGACCTGATAACATGATATTTTCATTTCGAAAACTACAAAATGTATTTGAGAAGATTAAGTTGCACCCCATCTGTTTTATTTATGTTTTGACCAAATCCAGTTTTAAAATTTAACATGAAGAAAATCGAGCCACATTCCATTGTTTCTGTTAGACATGCAACACAAGATTTAAATGATTTTCACAACATAAAACTCAAAACCAAACATCAAGTTTTTTTTTGAGAAAATTGTTTCTTTTTCAGATATAACTAACCAAACATCAAGTTTCGACATAAGATCTTAATTATGAGACAAAAGGACAACACAAAAGCCTCTAAAAGAAAAAGACTAAGACCTTCAGAAGATTAACTCAAGAGAAGAAAATTGAGTCATACTCCATTGTTTCCGTTACACATGCAACAGAAGATTTAAATGAACACAACTGCAAATCCAAGACCTTGATCAGAAGATTTAAATGAACACAAGGTTAAGATAGTATTCAGGCGTTGCATCATTTCTTTCGTAGATTTCTTTCCACTTGTTAACTACAATACTATCTTTCCAGTTTCCAATCTTTCCCTCTAATTCGCCAAATCCATCGATGAATTTGATTGTGCCACCGAACTTTAAGTCATGGTCTTTATTACTTGCTTAGCAACAACCCACAAGGAACAAAATACAAAATCAAATTAGTATATCAAAAAGATAAGCCCTGTTCTTTTGGTTTTCTCTGCGGCAGCGTCAGCGACTAAATAAATACACTATATGGTGATGATTTCTGCCTCTAGTGGTTGTCAGAATAGGAGGTGTAAAGCACTGCGACTGAAAATTGATAGAGTTTTGTGACGCTGTAATATTCGGCGACGGAAAAGTCGGAAGATGCAGTTGTTCTTTTAAAACCAGCGACACAAGTTACAAAGACGATGCCGTGAATAGTTTTGTTTCCTGTATATATATTTGCCGCTGAACGCAGCCACAGAGAAAACCAAAAGAACAGGGTTATAGTTGAATTATAAGAAGAGAAAAAAAGAACTTAAGATGAAGATTCTTACCAACACACTACCGCTACACGTCGAAGTTGCGATAAAGAAAGTGTCGTAACGGACGTGAGAAGGAACAGATGCGGAAACAGATGAATAAAAGAGATGTAACTACGACACGAATATTTAACGTGGTTCACCCCTAGGGCTACGTCCACGGACAAAGAGAGATCTTATTATTGGAGGCGATATTGAGCTTACAGAATGCAAGTTTAGGGTTACTTCGAATACAAGATATATATAGTAGCATCTCGTATCTAAAACCCTAGACTTTATGAACTCATGGGCCTAAGCCCATGATCAGATGTAACATCCATAATAACTTGATGCAACGCTCTTGATGCAACCGAGTCGGTATGATGTACGTGATGTAACATCCATCGCCTAGATGTAACATCCAGATTCAAGGCATATCAACAAATCTCCACCTTGACTTGAATCCTCCCAATAACAGATGTACCAAATGCACCTTCAAGTGCCAGATGTACCAGATGCGTTTCTCTGCGCCAAGTGTACCAGATGCGCCATCAGCGCCAGATGTACAAGATGCACTTTCAAGTGCCTGATGCGCCATTAAAGCCAAATGTACCAGATGCATTATTCAACGCCAAATGTACCATCGCTCTCTTTGCCTCAGATGTCCCTTCGGACCAGATGTGTTGCTATGACGAACCAGACACCGTTTAACGGCCATATGCTCAACTAGAGCCAGACGTTCGTCATCAGCCGGATGTCCCAACGGACTAGATGCCCCAACAGACCAGATGTCCCAACGGACCAGACGCCCCAACGGGCCAGATGTCCCAATGGACCAGACGTCCCAACGGACTAGATGCCCCAACGGGCCGGATGTCTCAACGGACCAGACGTCCCAATGGACCAGATATCCTTGCGGACCAGATGTCCTTGCGGACCAGATGCCCCTTCGGGCCATATGCCCCTTAGGGCCATACTAACAGTTTGAGATGTTTAGCAAGTCTAAGCAATGCTTAAACTTGCTGTGAGGAACCGGCTTTGTGAACATGTCAGCAGGATTATCTGCAGTTCCTACTTTCTTCACTTCAAACGCCCCAACGGGTCAAATGTTCCAATGGACCAGATATGTCCTTGCGGACCAGATGCTCCAACGGGCCAGATGTCCCAACGGACCAGATGCCCCAACGGGCCAGATGTCCCAACAGACCACACGCCCCAACAGGCAAAATGTCCCAACGAACAAGATGCCCCAACGGGCCAGATGCCCCTTCGGGCTGGATGCCTCTTTGGGCTAAACCATATACATGGTGAGATGAACATTTGCAGTGCACAAAGTACTGATAGGTTCATCTGAAGACAACACGAACCTTGTCAACACCTCATTAATATATGCCTTCTGTGACAAGAACAACTCCTTCTCCCTATCTCTGAAGATCTCCATCCCTAGAATCTTCATTGCTGCACCCAAATCCTTCATCTCAACTTTAGAACTCATAAGCTCCAGGTTCTCGATGTCACACATCTTTTCTTCAGCTATCAACATGTCATCCACGTAGAACACCAAATAGATGAACGTCGCATCCTTCAACTTGCTCACATAGACACACCAATCATAAGGACTTCTGATGTAGCCAAACTTGATTATATAGCTGTTGAATCTCTTGTACCATCCTCTGAGAGACTGCTTAAATCCACAAAGTGACTTCTGAAGCGTACACACATAGTCATCCTTTCCAGGAACTAGACAACCATCTGGTTGTGTCATGTATATCTCCTCTAGCTCTCCATGAAGAAACACTGTCTTCACATCAAATTGCTCAAGCTCCAAGTCCTGACGTGCTACCAGCGCGAGCAACACTCTGATGAAAGTATCTCTGACCACAAGTGAGAGTATCTCATTGTAGTCTACTCCCTCTCTCTGACTGAACCCTCTTGCAACAAGTCTATCGCTCCAAGTCCTGACGTGCTACCAGCGCGAGCTTTATACTTAACTCTTTCTGCCGATGATGCTTCAACCTTTATCTTGAAAACCCACTTGCATGTAACATCCCTTCTCTCTGATGGTAATGTGACCAGATCCCATGTATGATTCTTCTGATGAGACTCAACGTCTCTCGTTGCAACATGCCGCTTCTCAGACTCGGGACTAGAAACAGCTTCCATGTAAGTGGATGACGCATCCACTTCCTCTGCAACCTGAAGTGCATAACCCACCATATCATCAAAGTGATATCTCTCTGGTGGCCAGACATCAACCCTTCTTGGTTGATCTTTCACGATGCTACGCTCTATAACATCAAGCGGTTGAATCTTCGTAGACTCCAACTGAACATCTTCTACACGCTCCTCTTGATTTTCTGTGTGTGCATGCACATCGATCACTTCATGATCATCTTGTAGCTCCACCTGTTTATCAGTGCTACACTTTTCTGCTTCTGAACTGGACCCTGAGCTTCTAACCATAGATGCTTCATCGAAGACACTATTCGTGCTTAGAACCATTCGGTTTTCTGATGGAGACAAGACTATGTATCCCTTGATTCCATCATCGTAGCCCATAAACACTCTTAAAAGTGAATATTCATCAGATCTACCTGACCACACCTCAGAAGGTATCCTGCACTCGATGCTTGTGTGGGGACCAAAATTTATCAAGTAGCAAGCCGTGTTAACTGCTTCAGCCCAAAACCGCTTCTCCAAACCAGCACTCGAGAGCATGCCCATCGCTCTCTCTAGCATTATCTGGTTTATCCATTTTGCAACACCATCCCGCTGTGGTGTTCCTCTGTCTGTAAGATGCTTGGCAGATGTTGCATCCTTACAAAACTGTTTAAACTCTCCCGAGCAGAGTTCCAAACTAATATCAGAATGAAGCAGATCTTGCTTCAACAGATGTTGCATCCCACGATCACCCATATGTCCAAGCCTCATATGCCATAGCTTAGTCATATCTTCCTCTGGGATCTCTAGCGATGCAACATTTGTTGAACCGGTAACCGTTGTACCCTTCAGCAAATACAGAGTACCGTTCATGAAACCCTTCAGAATCACATCAGAACCACTGTAGACAATCAAAACTCCATCGCCACCCGAATATTTGAACCCTCTCATGTCCAGAAGACTCACGGATATCAAATTCTTCGTCATTGATGGAACATGCCTA
>NC_027756.1:40957722-40959690 GCF_000695525.1 Brassica oleracea var. oleracea
TTCTTGCATACGCAAGGCAAAGAGGCGTTGCTTCAGAAGTAGCTTATTCGTTAGAGATTTTTTCATGTACAAGCTCTCCAACTTATGCCACAAACTAGCAGCAGTTTTCTCATCCGACACTTCGATGATGATCTCGTCTGCTAGACACAACAAAATTGTTGAGAACGTCTTCTCTTCTAGAGTCTCCAAATCAGCTGCTTCAGATTTCTTCTCTGACAATGGTCCCCAGATGCCTTGTTGCTTCAACAACGCCTGCATCTTAATCTGCCAAAGACTGAAGCTATTTATCCCATCAAACTTATCGATCTTCGCTCTTATTCCAGACATCTTCTCACTAGATCACAACCCGAAGCTCTGATACTAGTTTGTTGTAACGGACGTGAGAAGGAACAGATGCGGAAACAGATGAATAAAAGCGATGTAACTACAACACGAATATTAACGTGGTTCACCCCTAGGGCTACGTCCACGGGCAAAGAGAGATCTTATTATTGGAGGCGATATTGAGCTTACAGAGTGCAAGTTTAGGGTTACTTCGAATACAAGATATATATAGTAGCATCTCGTATCTAAAACCCTAGACTTTATGAACTTATGGGCCTAAGCCCATGATCAGATGTAACATCCATAATAACTTGATGCAACGCTCTTGATGCAACCGAGTCGGTATGATGTATGTGATGTAACATCCATCGCCTAGATGTAACATCCATATTCAAGGCATATCAACAGAAAGGGTTAGAGGGATCATCAAGATACATCTCTGGATCACCAATAGCTTCAGCACGTTTCCTTTGCGAAGACGTAACTAATGAAACAACACTCGGATAAGTACTCATAATAGAATCAACACATTCTGATCAAAACGAAATCAAGATAATAGGTTAGTTGTACCTCTCCTTGAACTTCCATGAGCTTTGTCAACGTATCAACATTGTCTTCTTCGCTGCTTCCCGAAGAAAGAGAAATGATCATGTTCTGATCGTTATCTTCTTCTTCATCATCATCATTGTAGATCCTAAAATCTACACTAAGACTTTGATAGTGATCGGGAGTTTAATCAAGGGAAGATAAATGATGTATGCAACGATATCTTTAGAACACAACGATGTAATCAGTTTCCGGTAGGCAAAAATGGATTTTTATTGATGAATAAGATCAGATACAATGAGTAAAACAAGATCGAAAGTTACAATGAGATCGATAAGAGAAAAGATCTAGAGATGGATGTAAACAAGGTCGAAGTATGGGTGTAGCTCTCTCTAGAGTTTTCAACGTGTCCTTTCCTTATGCGTCGATCTCTTCTTATAACGGGCTGCTTCCGTGATGCTCGTAACCGTTCCGCGATCTCCGTAACTGTTCCGCGATCTCCGGATCTTCAAAGTTTCCGTCTGGAGCTCGAGTGTTCGCTATGGGCTTTAACTCTTTGCGACCCATTTACTTGATCGTGGCCCATTAACGTATTGACCAAAATTGGGTCCAACAATCATCATCATCATCATCATCACCAGCCATCACCAGCTGTTTCATCCTCATCTGAAATTTCTTGAATATTGACTGGAGCTTTGGGCTTCACAGGCAACTCATCCCGGAAAATGCTTACCAAGAAGATTCTACAACCATCGTAGGAGAACAAGAGAAAGTCTCCGTCCATGGGATCATTGTCTGTGATAAACTTAGACCAACATCCTCGAAGCTAATCGTGTCTCGTCAAGAGCAGAGGAATCAGAAACTCTAAGAGATCTAGCATAGCCAAAGCCTTAGAAATCAAGGAACAAAGCCAAACCCTAGAAAACAAGTAACAGAACTATAACAAAACAGATATGATATGAATATGATTCTGTGATTCATGGTAAAGCTACATTACAGTTATTTACATGTATATATACTCTACTCTGTACTGAACTAAACCAGTAGTAAATTACATTTACAATTGAACCGGATACTAAACTAAACCAATGGCTAATA
>NC_027756.1:40959701-41034757 GCF_000695525.1 Brassica oleracea var. oleracea
CCCCCTCCCAAGATGGAGGTGCATAGATATCTAGAACACCCATCTTGCCAATGAGATCCCGAAATGGAGTAGGACACAATGCCTTGGTGCGGACATCCGCAAGCTGCTGATTAGTACGAACATACATTGTCTTCGCCATGCCATTATCAATACGTTCTCGAATCGTATAGCAATCAACCTCCACATGTTAAGTTCTTTCGTGATACACAGAGTTATTAGTAATGTGTAACACCGCCGTATTGTCTCCAAACAACTGAGTAGGCAACGGTAGAGGAACATGTAAATCCTTCATGATACGTGATATTACGTGTATACGCACACCAATTAACCTAATGTGCACACTACCACAATCGAATGGTATGTCGATGTGGCACTTTAGGCTCGAATCCACAGAGACCAACGATTACACTTTATTTCTTTAGGATCAATATAAAGCTAAACCAATATGGGAGTTTTGAGATAAGGGTATCGTGACCGAAAGTAACTGACTAGTTTAAGGGTTTTCAGATGATTAAAAGAGCTAGGTTCAGGGTGATTCATCGGGATACTTAGGATCATGAGCTACACAACTATTCAGGAAGGCAATAAGAGCCAATCTAGAACTTGAACACCAAGAATAGATAAACCCACTGTCGTGGTGTCTACCAATTTATCAAGCAATCCTAATGCCTAAACTGTCGTTTGGATCAGAGAATGATGACAATCATTAAGTTCAGATTCAATTGGTTCACGATTTCCCTTACATCAGCTTTCGTTGGCTAAGGACAAATCGCCTATCTATACTTTTTCTAGCAATCTAAAACACTTTTGATGATTAGATTAAACCTATGATCAGATGATAAATGGCCAGTTTAACACAAGCATTAAGATTAGCAATAGACAGAGATATCAAGGAATAACACTCCTATTTGTGTCTACTTCATTGATCCATGATCCCTAACACCCTAAACCTAACAAGAGACTACTCAGCCATGAACAAAGAAATCACAGAGACAATAGATGAAGAAAACATGTTGAATCAATAAATAAATAAGATAGGGTTCATGATTCTTCTCAAAAGTGTAGAGATCATTCTCCCTTTACAAAGTAGCAAATCCCAACAATGGAGCTCTAGAGTCTGGTTTTTTCTCCCCAAAAATAGCATAGAAAAATATAGAAAAACATAAAAAGAAGTTATATAGAAGCCACAGGCGGCTGGGAGAAAAAGGGGGAAGCCCTAGGTAAAATCCCGAAATAATTGGAAACTTCCTTAAAATCTCTGCCGCTGGAACAGACACCCGGTGTGTAAACATGAAGATAAGTTTCCGCAGAAAAAATGTTAAGTTTCCGCGGATAAACATGAAGATCGGAAAAATGGAATATCTCCATTTTTCACTTAAGACGGCTTAAGGGCATGAAAGGAAAAGCTAAAACCGACATTGGAGGAGTATATAAGGAGTCCTAGGCGAGAGACACAAAAAAACAACTCTGGGCACTTAGAAACTTTAAGGCATTATTCTTGACATGCTCTGTTTTTATGACTGGCACCCGATTACCAGACAAACGCGCACAAGCAGTTCGATCTCTTGGTTCACTCTTGAACTACGTTCGGCTTGATCCTCAAAAGGGGTATGTAGGCAGCCTTTCATAAGGTTCAGTCCGAAATCAACGGAGAACTTTGCGGTAAAATCTTGCACTAATCTCGGTTGATTCGTCGAAACTAAACACCAATAGAGAACACATTCATGAAACGTCAGATAAAGATCCAGACAAGGTCGCCACGTAGCGACCGGTCCGCAAACGAGCCGGTCGTTACGTAGCGACCGACCAAGCCACTCGGTAGGTCGCTACGTAGCGACCGACCCGGAAACGAGTCGGTCGCCACGTAGCGACCGACCAAAGCGACCGACCCACAAACAAGTCGGTCGCTACGTAGCGACCGATCAAGCCATTCGGTCTGTCGCTACATAGCGACCGGCCAAACCTTTCATTCGGTCGCTACGTAGCGACCAATCCAGCACGGACCAAGTTGCTACGTAGCGACCTAACTCTCTCGGACATCGATCAACGGGTACGACCCAAATCCGTGCATTCTCGTCTGTTCCTCAATGCTAGCTCCCATGTACCGCAGCCATATCATCTCTCATATCATTCCGATCAAAGTTACCGTTGAAACTTTACGATAAAAACCGCGAGAACTTGTTTTTGTCGAAAAGAAAATCGTAACAAACGTTTCATGTCGAAAGACGGCCCAACGAGGTCTAAAACGCGACTACAAGCCCACTTACGATTCTTTAAGAATGATCTCGTAGATACTATGGCGGTTTATGTTTTTATTATAAAAACAAATATAAAGATAAGTTTTCACAGAAAAAATGTTAAGTTTCCGCGGATAAACATGAAGATCGGAAAAAATGGAATATCTCCATTTTATTTTTACTTAAGACGGCTTAAGGGCAGGAAGGGAAAAGCTAAAACCGACCTTGGAGGAGTATATAAGGAGTCCTAGGCGAGAGGCACAAAAAGAGAACTCTCGGCACTTAAAAACTTTGAGGCATTATTCTTGACATGCTCTGTTTCTATGACTGGCACCCGATTACCAAACGAACGCGCACAAGCAGTTCGATCTCTTGGTTCATTCTTGAACTACGTTCGGCTTGATCCTCGAAAAGGGTACGTAGGCAGCCTTTCATAAGGTTCAGTCTGAAATCAATCAAAACCATTTTCATATCTTTTCTGTCTTCTGTTATCGAGCTGCGACTCAACTAGGTTTAAGGTTTTAGATTACTAGAGCTAGGTAATTCGCTGACAGCTCTTGCGGCCAAAGCTTTTATAATCTCTTGTAATGATCGCAACGCTCTTACGCGGATTCGAAATAAGATCTACCTTTCCTATAAATTTGTTTTGTTATCTTTTCATATTTTTCGCATCTATTTGGTCACTTGTCGTTGGCTCTGCAGAGAATCCAGGACCTCAGGGAAAGTTAGGAAACTTTCCTTCGATTACAATAATTAACGTTGTGAATTTCGGTTCCCACACGCGACCAGGAACAACCATCAAGACTGTTCTGCGTGAAAATCACCAAATTGCACTCTTTTCTGCCTCTTTTGTTCCAGCTGGTCCATCTCCCATCCTATGCAACTCCAGACCTGTAATGACTCGAAAAGGACTAGGAAGACTCGATAAAGACTTGATAACCAATTGAAAAGCATATATACAAGATGTCTAAAACACCATAAATCAATACAAATGATCCACTCAATCTCACAAGAAGCCTCAGCCAACACTCTAAACACTGCTTATGCTGTACTTCTTGATATTATGTGTTGCTTCTTCGACCTCCAAGATACTAACGAATCACCAATGAACATCGCATAACCTGTTATAGATTTGCGAGTATCCCTACAAGAACCCCAACCAGCATCTGCATGACCACGTAGCGTCAACTGTCCATTAGCTTCATAGAAAACGCCTTGACCAATAATCCCTTTAAGATATCTCAGAAGCTTGTGAACAGCCGCAAGATGAGAATCACGTGGTTTAGATGAATATTTACATAGCTTGGTTAAAGCATAAGCCATGTCGGGTCTTGTGATCGCCAAATACATCAATCTTCCCATCAACTTTCTATTAACCTTGGGATTTTCAAGTAACTCTCCCATTTCATGAATCACTTTGGAACCATCAGATGGTTTCCGTATTGTCTCAGACGATAACTTGATCGTAGGATCCAAAGGAATAGATGATGGTTTACAACCAAGAAAGCCTGCATCATCTAGTAACTCTAGTACATACTTCCTTTGACAAACATATATCCCCTGCTTCGATCTCGCAATTTCCAATCCGAGGAAGTACTTTGCTTCTCCTAGATTCCTGAGTTTGAAATGTGATTCCAACTCATCTATGAATTCCTTCACTGCTCCATCATTATTACTCGCCACCAATATGTCATCCACATACACTAACACAGCCAAATATCTCCCATTGGCTCTTCACAAACAGCGTATGATCGTCATGAGACTTTTTGAGCCCCATCCCCAAGAGAGTAGATGAAAGCTTCTTATACCACTGTCTGGAGGCTTGCTTGAGCCCATATAGTGATTTGTTTAAGCGACATACTGAATTTGGTGGACAAGAGACTCCTGTTATTGCCTCATAACCCGGAGGAAGCTTCATATATATTTCTTCATCCAATTCCCCATTCAAGAAAGCGTTTGAGATGTCCACTTGCTTCAGTGACTAGTTCATCTTAGCTGCAAGATCAATAAGGATTCGAACTGTAGACAACTTCGCAACTGGTGAAAACGTTTCTTTGTAATCTACCCTTTCTTCTTGTGTGTACTCCTGAGCCACCAACCTTGCTTTAAATCTCTCCACAGTACCATCAGGATTATACTTCACCTTAAAAATCCATTTGCAACCAATAGGTACTTTACCAGGGGGTAAAGGACTGACACTCCAAGTGAAAGTTCTTTCCTGAGAACCAATCTCGTCTCCCATAGCATCCACAACTTATCCAACAAGGCTTCTGAATATTTTTGTGGTTTTTTTTATTTTGGTGATAGCATTTATGAAACTTGAAAAGGTTCAGAGAGAGACGAATAACAAACGAAATTTGCAATAGGAAAAGGTGTAGTGTGGGTAGGTTTAACATTGTAACAATGAAAGTCCTGCAAGTTTGCGGGTTGTTTCTTTGAACGAGATGGTCTACTTCCAAAGGGAAGTGAACCAGAAGATGATGGCACATCAGAGGGATGTACATCAGAGGATACATTCTCAGAGGAAAATGTATCATGTTGTGCAGGTGAAGAAAAATGAGGAAAGAAGGATTTGACAACATCAGTTCAATCTGATGAAGCAAAAGGAAAGATTTCCTCATGAAAAAGGACATGCCGAGAGATAGAAACAGAATGTGTCTCTATATCTAGTAGCTTATAACTCTTATACCCAGTAGGATACCCTAGAAAAATACAAGCTCTATCACGAGGATCAAATTTCAATCTATTCTTAGTTGATGTGCTAACATAACAAAGGCAACCAAAAGTTTTAAGAGATTCATATTCAGGTTGTTTGCCAGTAAGCTTTTCATAAGGTGTTTTATTTCCTATCACTGGAGAAGGCAATCTATTTATCAAAAACACAGCAGTCAAAACACAATCATCCCAAAATTTCAATGGAACATTTGACTAAAACAACAATGCTCTAGCAACATTTAAAATATGCTGATGTTTTCTTTCTACTACAGAATTTTGTTCAGGAGTTTCAGGGCATGAATGATAAGAGACAATTCCTTTAGATGCATACAAGTCAGTGAATTTTAGTTCATTAGCATTATCTGATCTTACTGCCTTAACCGTAGTGTTATATTGGTTCTCAGTCATTGTAATAAAATCAAGGAATATGTGAAGAACATCAGACTTATTAAGCATTAAAAAAACCAAGTTGCTCTACTGAAATCATCAACTATTGTCAAGAAATATTTGAAACCATCCACAGTTTGTTCAGAAAATGAACCCCAAGTATCTATGTGTAACAGATCAAAAGCCTTTTTACTGATATTGTGTCTAGATTTAAAAGGGATGTGCTTTTGTTTAGACAGATGACATATATGACACACATCAGAATAACCTTTACTCTTTAAATGAGAAATTTTCAGTACATCAGATAACTAATCCACGTTTTCATAAGATGGATGACCTAAACGTTTATGCCAAGTATTGAAATCAGCAACAGCAGAAGCACAAGACATACCTTTAAACGAAAGAGACTTATGAATTTTAATATCAACATCCAACAGATATAAGTTACCCACTTGAATACCTCGATCAATCATCAATTCCTGAGTAATTTCTTGAATAAAACAATCATCAGCAGTGAAAGAAACTTCTGAGTTCAATGTTTTTGTTAATACACTCACACTTAACAAGTTAAATTTGAAATCTGGAATGTATAATACATGAAACAAAGTAATTGTGCTAGTAAGATGAATACTACCCGTGCCAGCTATTGTAACAGTAAAACCATTAGGAAGGGTAACATATGTTCTGTCTAAAGGTTTATAGTCTGTGAAAAGGTTCCTATCATGACTAACATGGTGAGTGGCTCCTGAGTCTATAATCTAAGTTCTAAGAGACATATCTGTTTCTTTTGAAGTGGAAGAAACGAGCATGTCATGAAAGGAATGATCATAAAGGGAAATGAAATTACCGGAAAGGCTACCAGTGATCTGTGAAACCACCGGAGCAGAAGCTGAAGTCGAAGCACTTGTTTTATCAGTTGTAGACGAGATACCACTTGATTGGAGATGAGTACTCAGATAAGAAATCATTGATTGAATCTGATCCTTTGACATTGCTTCACAAGAAACTTCTTCATGGTGATCCTTCTCACTTGTGATCCCAGAATGTGTGACTGCAAGGTTCGTTGAAGCAACTGCATTTGGCTTCATCCCTTTGAACATTCCTGGAGGATAACCATGTTTCTTGTAACATTTGTCCACGGTATGTCGAGGTCTCGAGCAGTACGTACACTTTGTCTTGTGAAAACCTCCATAAGCCAATAGAATCTTGAACTTGAAATGCCACTGGATTAGCACTCAGTTTCTGAGGCAATCCTACAACTCTTTGACTCTCATCCTGATCAAGCATATTGTAAATCTCAGTCAAACTCGGACGTGGCTTCATGCTCAATATTTGCCCTCTAATGTTAGCAAAGTTATCATTGAGTCCCATAAGGAACTGAATGATACTGGTCTCTGCTTCTTCTAGCAATTCCTTAACGTGATCACAATTGCATCTTCTAGCTGTAGTGATCTTCGTGTTGGATAGTTGCTCCCAAAAAGTCTTCTTCTTGGTGTAGTAAGCAGATAAATCCATAGAACCTTGCTTCAGAGTAACAATAGATTGCTCAAGCTGATATTTCCGAGGCAAATTACTCACACGAAAAACGCTTGTGAAGATCGTTTCACATCTCAACCACATCTTCATAGTAAAAGATATTGTCATATATCTCCCTATTCACAGTATTAAGCAACCACGACTTCACCATGCTATTGCATCTACTCCAAATCTTGAACATTGGATCACTCTCAGCTTGTCTTGGTAACGTTCCATCAACAAAGCTTATCTTATTCTTAGCATCAGGACTCATCTTCATCGCTATGTACCAGTTGTTGTAATTTGTTCCGTCTAAAGTTTGATTCGCAATACACAATCCAGAATGATCCGCAGAATACAAGAAAAATGACTATGAGTGTCGATCGATTATATACCAGAATAAGCCGATCCTGCAATAGCTCGATTAGTCGTGAAGATCTGAGGCTGAACAGCAACAACCTCTGGTTCATCTTGCTCGGATTGCCGATTCTGATTCCGCATCGCCGATGTTTCTGAATCTGAAACAGTGTTCTGAGTCCTCATCTTCCTTCCTTGCTCCGCCATGATGAAGATTCGATTCAAAAACTGAGAAAATATCGATCGATGAACTTAGATTCGCCAATAGTGACGAAATCAAGTTCCGAAATTCGATCGAAGCTCATATTCAACAAGATCTTCACAAATCTACGGTGAAATTCGAAGAAGAATTTCAGAGAACACGGGCTGAAAGACGCTCTGATACCATATAAGAAAACATATATGATATGAATATGATTCTGTTATTCACGTTAAAGCTACATTACGGTTATTTACATGTATATATACTCTACTCTGTACCGAACTAAACCAGTAGTAAATTACATTTACAATTGAACCGAATACTAAACTAAACCAAAGGCTAATAAGAACCAAACCCCTGATTCTGATTCCGTAAGAGAGCAAACACAGCCAAACTCTAATAAACCAGCAACAGACACAAACCCCTCAGAGACCGGAAACATAATCGAAATAGAGAACATAACAAAACCATAAGATATATAAAATAAAAAAAAAACAGATGAATGAAAAGAAGGTAAATGTTGAACACATCAAGAAAGAGTGGAGGAAAATTAAGAATTAAATAAAACAGTAAAATAATTAAAAGATTGAATAAAGCAGAACCAAAACCAAGTGAGATAAAGAACTGAAGAAGCAATATTTAAAGCTGTACATTACATTATCAATAATACACACAAACATGCCACCAGTTATCTTATCAAGATTATCTACAATTTTTACAGTATATAAACAAAACATGGTTTGAAGAAGAAAGTTCCAATCTATTCCAGGAAACCACAAACGTTGAGTGAAGAAAGTGTATTTCCAAACGTTGAGAAAGAGAAAGATCCTGAGATAGTTGTAGATTATGAGTAAATCTGGGTATGGAGTAAAAACCATCTTCGTCACTACAACAAGCTCTCGTTTGTATCTAGATTTCAGAGAGATGAAGAAGCTTTAGCTTTTTCTTGAATCTTCAAACTTTGCTTTTGAAGAAGTAAGTAAATACAAACACAAAAGGTGTTTGGTTCTGACGTGTGAGTGTGTATAAAGTCGTCGAGAGTGAATTGGACATTTAGCAA
Source organism: Brassica oleracea var. oleracea (assembly GCF_000695525.1). NCBI lineage: Eukaryota > Viridiplantae > Streptophyta > Magnoliopsida > Brassicales > Brassicaceae > Brassica > Brassica oleracea. The sequence goes on from NC_027756.1 coordinate 40,968,175, forward strand.
AATGCCCTAGCCGGTCAAGTCATGTTCGTAAGGCGTTCCTTTGAAACATCATTTCTGAATATATAGCATACTGACATTCGTGAGTGATAGAAGCTTTGAAAGTTTATGTACCAGTCTATCCCAAAGTGGAACTTGTACCAAATCAAAATTTTAATCCATTTTAATAATAAGTTCACGAGAATAAAATAGTTAGTAGAAAGGGAGGCCCAACCGTAAACATATTCGTTAACCAAATATGGGTCTTGGTCATATAAGTTATATGGGCCGAAAGAATCCCCAATAGTAGAGCCACAAAATATAAATGAAGTTGAAAACTTTTTTTTTTGAGTGCATTACACACAATCAGACATATTTTCATCTTTTTTTTTACACAAAGAGACACAATGGGCTGGAAGAGCACTTTTTCCTGAAACTAAGGCACATCTAAAACGAAAATGCCCTCTTCCATTGTTAATGGATAAACTTATAGTATTTGGGTTGAGATAGTGTTTAGTTAGGAGATATTTTGGTTTCTAGTTAGTACTTAATTTATTTCCGAGAGTTACCAAAAAAATATGAAAATTTTATTATTAGTTTAAACTTTTTTATCTCAACATATTGTATACCTTATTTTCTGTTTGCTAATATGTAAATACATATATAACATATGTATAAAAATGCATATGCTTTTTTTCTTTTCATTTTGATATCCATATAGGTATAATTAAATATTTATTAAATTTTTTAAATTATAATTTACCGAAATTGTGTTTCGTCAACATGGACACAAAAAAAATATTTGTGGACATTGAAACTTGTGAATACAAAAAAATTGTGGGTAGAGATTATACACATGGAAACTAAAGTGTAGGTAGATCATGAGTGTAGATCATGAGTGTGTACACGATGAAAATGTCAAACATTATAACTAATTAGATTTGCGAGGATTCACATTTTACTCCATAAAAAACTGTATAAAGCAATCTAAAGAGCTTTGCGATGGTTCACATTAGACTAACAACTATAAAATCATAAGCGTTGATGCACAACTCCAAAAACATAAGCTGATATAATGTTTAGACACACTTAAGCTAACCAGAAGCCTAACTCAAAGCCTGAGAAGAAGAAAAATATACCTTTTTCCCTGAGCTTATTGGGAACCATACGTGTAGATTCAGAGATCATGGAATCAAATTCTATTGCTGTTGAATTGAATCGAGCACGGGCTCGATGCTCTTTTGAGCTCTTTATGTCACTATGCTCTTTTGAGCTCTTTATATTCACTTACTCGTGACTCTTTATATTCACTTACTCGTGATTTTTTTTAACTTATTTAGTTTTTTTTTAAACTGGTTATTTGATATTTGTCTTTTTATGGTTTGAAACTAAACAGTGTTAAAAAAATACGATTTTGGTAGAAAATTCCAAAATACAGATCTATAAAATTATGGAATAGCATAATACTGTTTTTTCTTAAACACCAAGATTATATTAACGTTAACGCCGCCGGCTTATGCATAAAACCAGTTTATAAAATATATTTTTTTGGTCACTGTTTTTGTTTAAAAGGTTCTTTTAGTAAAGACATTCTATGATATAATATAGAATGTATGAATACTTTATGCAGTCTCAAATCAGACATGAAATTTTTATTTCAATCACAAACCAAAGTTTTGTCAAATGAAAATTCAATGGATCACACAAGTCGAAAGCAATTCATACATATACCAAGTGTCTTTAGCTCAGCTGAAAAATATTGTAGGCAAAGCATAGAAGTCACGTAATCTGAGTAACGGTTAAAACGAAACTAATGTCAAATGATGTGGTTTCAGACCCAAAAGATTAATAGTTTCAGTTTGGAATCTCCTGGTATTTAACAAAAGAAAAAAAAAGCAATTAATAGAGACGCATTTCGAAGGGTCTTGAGCTTAGCAAGTCCCTAACGGCCATGTAATAAGAAATGTTACTGTTGACAAAAAATGAAGAAATGTTACTATTAGTCCTGGGCGTTCGGTTTATTCGGGTTATACGGTTCGGTTTGTTCGGGTTTCGGTTTATTCGGTTTGGCCAAAACATTTCCGAATTAAACCGATCAAAAATTCGGGTCGGATTGGTTCGGAAATCGGTTTCTTCGGTTCGGTTGTGCAATGAAAAATCTATTCCGAACTGAACCGAAACATTTGTGTGAATCGGTTTATTCGGTTCGAATGTAAGGCGATTGGAAATGTTACAAAATGGCGAGAAGCAAAGGATAAAGAAGATCTGGGTTTGATGTTGAAAAAAGCACCACAGTGATAATTGAGAAGAGATATTATTACGAGTTGTTCGACGGCGAGCAAAGAGAAAACTGATCATGTCGTCTTTAGAGCATGATTATCGGGTGAAACTCATTTTGGGTTTCTAATTTTTTTTTTTATTTGTTTTATCTGATTAAAAAAAAAAATTAAAACGGAACTAATCGCGGGTCGCCACGTGTCGTGGGGTCTGCAAAATAGTGTAAGAAACTGGCCAAGAGCGATCCGTAATAGGCGACGTTGGTGTAGGATTTTTCTCTTTAGTTGGTGGGTTAGTTTATTTACTTATTGGGTTTTGTTTTTTTAAATGGACCTTTGATAACTTGGGCTGAAGAAACATATTAAAACGTATCCAAATGTAAAAAAACTTGTAAATGTCTATTTAAAGGCCACATGTTACAAATCTAGTTAAAAATTAATTAGGTTTTGAGTTTTGACAGAGGAAAATGACGGCTGTTTCTATGTCGGGGAAGAGAATAAAATGAAGATATGTGAGGTAGAAGAGAGGAAGAAGTCGACTGAGCAATGAAGAACAGAACCGAAGAACCGATCGGTTTGCCGCCGCCGAACCGATCGGTTTGCCGTCGCCGAACCGAACCGAGCAGAGAACTGAAGTAAAATCTGAAAAAGATCCGATCGGTCTGCAGTCTTCAACCGAAATACACCGAGAACTGAAAAAAATTGGTTCGGTCGGTTCGGTTCACTTCGGTTCAGGCCGAATGCCCAGGACTAGTTACTAGGGTCGTCCATGTATTCCCTCGAATCTTCAACATAAACAAGTTGCATGAGTAATATATTTTTTTCCAAATTGACCAAAAGAGTAGTTTCTGATTAAATAATTTTGACGATCAAAGTCGTCTTGTCCCACTTTCTATATTGGTATAAGAGATTCTTTGACTTAGACAATCTGAACGTTGAAGAATCGGTAATAGCATTAGTGTCCAAATGGAGGAGCGGGACAAGTGCAGTTCTCCTGCACATGCAGTTCTCCCGCACTGCATTTACCATTCACTATTTTCTATTTGTAAAAGCAGTTCAAACAAGAGATCTGCATGCAGTTCAATATTTTTTGTCTTTTTGTGGAAAAAAGCAGGAGATCTGCATGATCTCATCCGCCAACATTTGATAGTGTTGATCTGCTTTTTTTTGTTTGGTTAATAAATAACTTTGTTACAACACATAACTTTAAAAATATATTTATCTTATTTTATGAATATAATATTTTTATTTTATTTTATTTACAACTTTAACAATACAAAATTATTATTCTCTACTTATTATTTTTAGTCATATAATTTTTAATTTTTTTAAATAAGAAAATAAAAGAAGTATAAGTATCTTATAAAACATTTACATGTATTTCGGGCGATACTATAACATCTAAGATATTTGTTTAGATATCTAGGTGTCATTTTTATTGTTTTAATATATGATATATAGTTTTTAAATGATTTTGTCATTCATAAGTTATAATAAATTATTTGATCAGTTTGATCTGGTTCTCTCCTGCATGATCCGCTTGATCTGCACTTGTCCTGCTTGATCTGCATGATCTACTTGATCTGTCCCGCTTGAACTGATTTTACCATTCGAAGCCTTAGCATGCATGGCTACTACTTTTTTAAAAGTTACTTTTTTCCCTTTGTTTTTTTTTCCGCCAACAAATTTTATTAATAACACCAACGGATAAAATACTCTCCGTGGTTAACTAAACCGACGGAAAACATAGATATCCCCGGCACTTGAACCCACTACGGGACAACATAGAAGAACAATAAAGATTACAATCTTAAAACAAGTAACTAAACTTCCAACCCACTAGCAAAAGTCCAACAATTACAGAGAAAACTACCTTAACGAGCATCTATGACAGCTGCTTAGCGGAAATGCCCTCGGCCAGACCACCGCTAAGCCACCTCCTCCTAGCATCACCTCAAGAACCAAGTAACAATAACTTCATAAACCGGCAAGTAAAGATTTATACTAACACTCCCGGAAGCGGCTTAATCTACGACGACCACTGAATGCCTAGGTATGAAGCGCCATAACCAACAAATCTCCACCAGATCTGAAACAAACAACTAGGAGTGAGGTCCACCTAATCCGGATGACAAGAACATGCCATGAATGGCAAAAGAGTGGAGTAGATAGAAGCCACAACAAACTCATGAGGACAATCGACACCTGCAAAAGAGACTACACCAGAAGCGAAGGGGATACGCAAAATCAACCAGTCAACACAGATCTAGAACGAGATTCGATTAAAAAACACTTTTGTAGCTAAGCCACACCGTCAATCATCAGATCCGGAGGTTTTGAAACAAGAATCCATCTCAGATCTGAGGGGCACATGCGATTTGGAGAAAGCGAATCTCCTTCCAAAACAAAAGTAGAGCAACCCACCAATGAACAACATAAACAATAGCATACAATGGAGGAGATTTGGACCGGCGTCGGCGCTGACAGAGCCGCCACGCGCTGGTCGGAGGAGAAACCAAAGAAAGTTGAAAAGGGAGGCGGAAGGGATACTTTTTTCCCCTTGTTATAATCAAGAAGTAATAACAATATTAAAAGCCCACCAGAGTAAAGAATAGAGAAAGAGACAGAAGCTTGACAATGTATTGTCACATCCCATAGTTTGTGATGATTACCCCTATTTATACATTTGCAGCTTTTTTGTTTGTTCTCCTCTTACATGTATAAAACGCCATTAAACACAGTACAAACTGAATTACAACAGTTACTCACCCGTCTCTCACATTTGACTTTATTTATATCATCTTTTTTGTAATGACATGATATTTGTTTCATGTGAAAAGATAACATCGTCTTTTTTTTTTGAACAACAGGATAACATCATTTTACTTGGGCAGAAAAATACTATAAGAGCTTCGACCATTGTCCATATCTTACTTATTTTTCCTCAACAAAGATATTATTATTCGATTGAGTGAATACAAAATTGATACAGTTAAGCTGGCTTCCTATATCAACATCGTTTTCTTTTTGGAACATTCTATATCGACATCCAAAACTAAAATTGGCTGTTAAATAGATTAAACTCCAGAAACGAAGTTAGAGGTTAGCCGGAATTAAATCCCGGGAATAAAACGAAATACTACCCTGAACTAAACCAGTGTACATCTTACCAAGTGGAGTATTTCCTATAACTTTTATATGATCTTTTGTAACCAAATTTATTGCATTATAATGTTGTAATCAACTATTTATTGAATGTTTAAAATCGTCTACAACTAACTATGAATCAGTATTTCATCCACTAAATCATATATGTGTATTCATCTACTTACGCCTTTCCGTTTGAACTCAGTTCTGCAGTATAAAACACTAATTTATTTGAAGATATACAGATTTTTAAAATATGATATAAATACAAAAATATTATTACAATAGAACAAAAACAGGATATATGTTTGCTGCGTTTATTGATTATATTTACACGACAGAAGGTAAAGAAGGACAAAATGAAAACACAATGAATGTCCTGTCTAGCTTTATATAAATCAGAAGTTTTGATTTTGTGCTTAGCGGTTTAAATTTCAATGTTTTCCTTTGTGTTGTCTTCACTTACTCTTCTAAGAACGGGAAACCCTAATTTTCTTAAGTAGTACGTAACACGAGAACAGATGAAATTTCAAAAGGTGAGATATCTAAAGTTATTCCACCCAAAACAAATTTCGTAAGTCAGACGGTAAAAGAAATGTGACAGAAATCAACAGTCTCAGCTAGAAGGAAAATCTTTAAACAGAGGCCATATCTTGATAAGAAAAATGAGCCTACTTTTTTAAAAAATATTTTTTTTTCTTCAAAATATCACCCTTAAGAACATGGTTATCTTAAGTCTCTTAGATCGGGTCTCTTAATGTAATATAAGATACGGTCTCTTAACTTTTAACTAAAAACCTAAGAGACGTCTCTTAAATAAGAGATATAAGAGCATGATTATTGGGAGGTTTTTAGGGTGAGTTCTTAGCGTAATATAAGAACCCGTTTCTTAACTTTTAACTAAAAAAACTAAGAACCGGCTCTTAAATAAGAGTTTTAAGAGACGGTTCTTAGCTTTTTTAGTTAAAAGTTAAGAGACGGATTCTTATATTTTGCTAAGAATCTCATCTTAAGAATCCTCCAATAATCATGCTCTAAGAAACGTCTCTTAGCTTTTTTAGTTAAAAGCTAAGAGACCGTATTTTATATTACGCTAAGAGATCCAACCTAAGAGACTGCAGTAAAGATTGCTCTAAAACCTCTTAAAATATCAATCCCTTAAACTTAAAGTTTATTTTTTTTTTGAATTAAGGGCTCCTTAAACTTAAAGTTGAATATGTTGTTCCATCTTTTTGTAGGGTCGTGTTAAACGAGTAGCATAACTATAGTTTGTATGTGCTTTTGGTTTCGAATGGAAAAAGCAGATCAAACATATCATGCAGATCAAACGGAACAAGTACAGATCAAGCGGATCATGCAGGAGAGATGCAGATCAAGCAGAACAAATAATTTTATAAGTTATGAATGACAAAAGTAGTTCAAAAAAGCAGATCATATATTTAAATAATAAAAATTACACCAAAAAAATTAAAACACATAACATATATGATATAAAATACTATTATTTTAAATAATAAAGGGAGTTGAGTGTCTTTATTATTTATCAATGTCCCCAATTTTATAACTAAGTAAGGTTTACGGCCTAAAATAAAAATACATTTGAATGGAGAATGTTTAAACCTTTTCTCTTTTAATTTTTATAATAGATGCAAATTCACTTACTAACTCTGCAATATTTAAAATAACTTTTCTCCCATCCTAAAAACACTAGAACAATAAACTAACCGTAACACATATCGGAAACATTTACAATATTGTATTTCAGTTTTAAGTTTATAATACAGAATCATATTAATTTAGAAATGATAAATTTAGAAATAGTATATGTATTACTGTGTTATTGAATAAATATATTGTTACAATAACACTTTTTTCCAATTGATACATCTATAAACTATTATACTAATAATTTACATGAATATATTATACATTAAATAACCATTTTACATTAAAATTATTATTTTAAATATCTCCTTTTACATTAAATTTATTTTTTTAAAATATATCTATATATACACACACTTTTTGTTTTTAATATGTTGAATTAAAATATGACAAATTTTCCATTTTCAGTTAATATATATATATATATATATGTTAATATATATATATATATATATATATATATATATATATATATATTTTATTTTTTATTTTAAATGCCACACTACACAGCATAAGAGTATTTTTTTTGTTGTTTAGAACTTTTTTTGATCGAAGTATAGAACTAGTAAAGTCGTAACTGGTTTTATTTATAGTGTGATAAATTAATATTTTGAGAACTAATTTATTTTATTAAAAAGTTTCTATTGGCTGAATAAATGGTAGAATCGTTGAACTGCATCAAAAGTGTGGGCGCTAGAAACAAAGGCATGTAGTCTGCTAAAGACAAAAAAATTATCATTTTTTTCCTAGAAACATAAAAAATTGTGATCAGTGTTTACAGTATACAAATATGCAGGACATCTACCACTACGCAGGACATATGATCTGTGTGTCCATTCATACTCTTTAACAACCACAGCCTTTGTGGTTTTAAAGTGCTTCTCAACTCGAAATTCGTTTGACGTGTAATTTCAGTTATCATTTGTATAAGGACTTTTTTATTTTGTTGTGATTTTTATTTATTTATATTGTTAGACTCTTTATGCTCCATACTTACATACCGAAACTATATGTTGCTCAAAAACAAAACATACCGAAACTATATTAACAAATTGTTGCTGACAAAAATATTTGTTTATAGAACTTATTAGTTTTTATTACGTCTCTCGCTTCCAGTGTTTTTCAGTTAAAACTTAAAAGCCTAGCTTCTATTAGCTCTATATACTTCTTTTTTTTTTGGAATAAAATAGAGGTCTACTCCTTTCCGTTAGTTTTATCCTCTTGTTTCCCTATATAAACGCAATTTCACCTGCCCTCTCACATCATCACTTCAGAGCAAAAAGCATCATATCATTCCTCTCCTTCTTTTATTTCATGAGATGATCATCATTATCATAATTAGCATGGTATTTATGATCATAACCATGATCATTTCTCTCTGTCAACGATTTTTTGTTTCTCCATATACTTTGGAACGCAGAAGCATCTCACGAAGAAGAAGATTTCTTGGATATTAGTGTTCTACTGGCATTATCCTTGCTGAGCTTTTTTTTTTTCAAACAAAAAACAAAATAATTTTGTTTTATTTCTACTAAATCATCAACAGAAAGTTCTACGATGTTTTTGTAGAATTTTTTTTTTCTTGACCTTGCAAGGCTTATTAGTTTTGTAATGCTCTTTTGTCTTCTCTGATCTTTTGTTTTTTTTTCTGTATTTTCATTTGTGTTGTTCTCTCTTATCTATTCCTCTCGAGCTTTATGTAAATTTTCTATAATCCCATCATTTTCTTAATTGTTATGTTTCTCTAGTAAGTCTATCTTAATATCAATAAATGTACTGTACTCACATCATATACACACCAAATTAATTATATTTATTACAACATTTTCAATTGTTACAAAAAAAATAATAACCACACCACCATTCACAGAACCAATTAGCACATTTTCTTCTCCTCAAAAATAGGAGTAAAGATTTGTCAAAAAAAGAGAGGGAAAAAATGGCGTTTGCGTTAGCACGCAGTTGCACCGGCTGTAACACAATGGTTAAACGCAGAAAACCAAGAACGTTTTCCTTCAACCTGAGACGCCGACCGCCTGAACCCTAAACCGGATCTTGAATACGATCCATTCATTAACCGTCTCTGCGGTTCATCAACATCTGAGCCACCGAGGCAGAGACTTGGAGGAAACCTATGGCAGCTAAGTGACCGAAATGACGATGATGATCCAACGGATTGTGAGATTCGAGAACCGGTTCTTGAAACCACCGGTTTATTACAGCTGTACTGAGTGTTGGTGGTAAGAAGAGCTGTATCTAATACATCAGAGGAGGAAGAGCAAGTGCAGAAGGACAATGAGATGCTTGTTCTCGATGATGTCACTGTTGTTGTTGTTGCTGTTGTTCCCGGAAGTCTGGTGAAAGAAGCAATGCCGTCGCGACAGAGAGGGCATGGGACTGAGCCTGGTGTGGCTTGTGATGTCGTCTTTGAGGATGTTATGGTTGTGGTGCTTAGGTATAACGCACAGTTCGTGCAGAACTCATGACCACATCCATCTGCAGCCACGGTGCATTTTCTTTCCAAGCAAACGGCGCAAGGGTCACGACATGGAGTTAGACAGTCGTTTTCTCGCCAGCCGCATTCTCTGAAATCCACAAACGAACATCTTAGAGATTGTTTGGATCATATTCAGTTTAGGTGAAAGGTTTTATACTTACTGAGCGATCTTGACAATGCTCATTAGAGGAAGGCAGAGGAAAGGAGAAGGGACTTTTGGTGGATGGCTTTGTGGCTGCTGCTCTGTGGTTGGGTTCAGGGTTTCTTCAAGCCAGTCACGGTGCCATGAGCGAGCAACCATCAATGGCATCCATCTAAAACCAATACAAACAAAAGGAATAAAGACAATGGTGGTATTGTTATGTAAGCAGAAGAAAAAAAGAGAGAAGATCTTCTAACCCGTTAGAGTTTATGGCAGCCAAAGAGGCACCCTTGCCGATCAAAAGCTGATAAAAAAACAAATGTCAAATGAGTTCAAATCTGAGTCTTAAGCAAAGTATATATACCTGGCAACACTGAGTGTTTCCTCCACATGAAGCATAATGTAAAGCTGTACTCCCAGCACCTTTAATATAAAACCAAAGAGCCAAAGCGAACAACAAACTACTTATTAAGTTTCTCTCTTAAAGAATGTTAGCATCAATTGGGTAATGTTGATAATAACCTATAAGATCTATTGTGGTTCCATCTTCCACAGTGACCTGAGTAACGGAAGCTCCCAAATCCAAGAGTAACTGCACCGTCTCTATGTGTCCGTTCAGAGCAGCCACATGAAGAGGTGTGATTCCTCCATCCGCTGCTCTGTTTATCACTTCTTGAAGAACACTACACACATTTAAGAAAAAAAACATCTTCAGCTTCTGAAGCCATAAGCTTTTCAAAACACTTTTATAACCTTCGATCAAATCCGGAAACAGAGGTCTTGTTACTCTTCAACAAGCTCCAGCAATTGGGGACACTTGGAATATACTCGGAAAGCAATATCCTGATACACCGAGGGTGACCATTAAGAGCCGCGAGATGCAGAGCAGTGCCACCGTTTAGGTAATCTGATCTGTGAATCTATAAAAACCAGAATAATCAAGAAACAATGATCTCAATCTCTAGAAGAGTTCGATGGAAAAGCTTACATTAGCACCAAAGAGAATGAGAGTCAGAACAACCTCCCAATGACCATGTTGACAAGCTTGCATCAAAGCCGTCTGTTTCCAAACATCCCTTGTACTCAGATTAAAGACAATGTAAAGAGAGGAAACAAGAGAGTTATTACCTGTCCACGGTAGTTCCGGAGATTGATATCAACACCTGATTCCACCAACAGAGAAACTATCTGTGCACACAAACAACAGACAATGTAAAGTCGCAACCTTTGAGATGGTAAAGATTGTTTTCCTTTTGGTTACCTCGTGGTGGCCTTGAGCGGCGGAGTAATGGAGAGGAGAGTTACGAACGCCGAAGGTGGAGTAGCGAGCGAGCCTCGGGTTGTAATCAAGAAGAGCCTTGGCTTCTTGTAAATCGCCGTCTCTGGCTGCAGATACTAATCGTTCGCCGGACGCGGAGCAACCGAATGAGTTTCCGACGAGGCTCAGAAACCTCATCGTTTTACGATATAAAGGTGAAATCTTTATCGGATTCAAATCAAACGATGAAGAACCCTTAACCGATCATCACAAAAAGAACAATTCAATTGGATCCACAATTCGAAATTTTGAGAGGAACCCAGTTGGTAAAATCAGCTCGAAAGATTCAAAGTTTTATAAAAATAACAAAATTGCAAGAAGTTGAATTGAATTCAAATGATTGAAGTCATGCACAGATGATGATCATCACCGGCATTTAGAAAGAAGATAATTCTAGAGATTTTAACAATAAAAATACAAAACTTTTGGAGGAAAGATCATCAACGAAGAAAACTTCTCTGAGAATAATACTTGATCCAGGCCTACATTAAAGAATGGAGAAATTTATTTGAAAATGTTTTTTTTTTTTTAATTACAGAAACAGCAAACAAATTGGCGATTATTTCTTGCAAACCAAAAATGGAAAAGAATGATTCTTTTGACCGTGGAGGAACCTGTAATAATATTTGATGGTGACAATTTAATTGACTTTGTAATTTTCAAAAATAAAATAAAAAAAGGTAAAAGAGGAGAACGAACGTTGTGGCCAGAGAGGTTTCTTCCAAACCGACAAACCAATCGCCTTAATTCGCGCGTTTCGTTTTAAACTAAAAGAAACACATTCTCTCCTCTTCATTCACAAGTTAGCTTTTTCTCTCTGTTTTCAACTTTTCATATCAAATTTAATCTTTATTACAAAATTAATAGTATAGTTTTCCTGTTTGTCAACAAATGATCCGTTTATAAATTCTTCAAGAGTAACATGAGCTTAATGAAGACAAGCTTATAATAATGAAATGTGGGAGAGCATGTGGGTCGTGTCACGTTATGGGAATAATTGCCTTTTGCATAATGCAGAGAGTAACCCGCACATTAACGATATCAAATTTCAACTAATCCAAAAAAAACTCCAACCATTGATGAGCTGGTGTATCCTCAAATCTCTTGTATGTGTGAATAATATGTAAGCGAATGATCCCTCCCTCTCTCACTCCACTCTCTCAAAACTCTTGTTTTTCTATATAAGAAGACTGGTCAAAATGTTTCGTTATTTAATATGGTAAACTTTGGTTAAGGGAGATTTTAAAGAAAAATATATGGTTGAGTGGAATAAGATCATGAGGCTTATTTTGGAAAGATAAAACCATTCAATTCATTTAGATGTACATTAACCAAACCATTTTCCATAATTTTTTTAAGAGAACTAAATATTAAATAGAACTAGATTCTAATCCGCGTTCAACGCGCGATATATTTTAATTATTTTTTACTTATTTAAATTGTTTAATTTTCTTTTGTATAATCAAATATTATATTTTGTTAATTTAAAATTTACAATATTTAAGGTGTAATGATAAATAATATATTAAACATATCATTTTATTTTTACCATATTAAAAAATATTTTATATTTGTGAACATAAACTGAAAATATTTTAAAATGTTAAATATGTTAATTCTTAATCATATGAAGAGTAAACCAATACAATTTGCAAAATTTTATTATAGCACATATTATTTTTAACTTCTAACAAAAGTTTTAAATTTGAAATCATAATTTAACAATAATATTTAATTTTTTATTTTTTTAGAAAACAGTAATTATAAAATTTATTTTATGTAAGTTTAATGTATATTTTATTTCTTAAAATAATACTTGCTATTGAGATGATTTTGAAGATTTTTGTTTAAAATTTACATACTATATATATATATATATATATATATATATTACAACTACATAATGGATAAATATCTTGTGATAATTGTTTTTGTTAAGATTCAAATTTTGAAAGAAAATTGAAATATTTTAAAAGGAAAATAAAATATTTGCTAAAAATATTTTTTTATTTGATTTAAACATAATAAATATATATATATTTCATAAAATTTTGTTATTTTAAAAAAATATAATAAAAATAAATCTTAATACTTTTTCTAATCATGCAACTCATCTATTAATCAAATAAATTATATAAATAATTGGATGAGTATATTTGACATACCATTTGTTTACATTTTCATGAGATATATTTGTAAATAAAGTTAAAAAAACGAAAAATTTTATGTGATATAGTTTAAATTTATTATATGTTTGCAGAATTTTGTAAATAGTTAATATATTGTTATACAAAAAGTGATTAGATATTATCAAGAGTGTTTGTTCTATGCAGTTAAAATATGTATACGTGTAAATGTGTAAACACCTAAAATGTTAAAACTATAAAATTTTATTAAATTATATAAACTTTTAGTATTTTTTAAATAGTTGGACCAGATGTATTAAAATCTACTGAATTATATAATTCAATGTCTAAGAAAGGTTTGATCCATAACAATATATTGGCTCACTTCTCAAAACAATGCATCACGCGGAACAAATCATGTCATTATACTAATTTTGGTATTTAATTTGGTGAGAGCATCTCCTCCAATGTAAAACTCTATTTTATCTTCCAAAATAGAGTAAAAATGAATATGGAGTAAAAATGTTCAAACCCTACTATATTTTCAACTCCATAATGGAGTGATGAACAAACAAACAATAGATTACTCCATTTATGGAGTAAATTCCATTATGGAGTGAGATATAGAGTTGGATGGAAGCATTCTTTACTACATATTCACTTTTACTCTATTTTAGAGGAAAAAATGGAACGGAGAAGGAGATGCACTTAGAATTGGTTAGGGATAATAATTTGATCTGTAAATTATTGTTACATTTGTTATTGTTTGAACAGCAGAAGAATCAAACTTAAGAATATACTTTTCTTAAACGGGAGTTATATAAACTAATAAAAAGAAATGTTATAATTATTTCTAATGAGCTGTGAATAGATCGAAACTTAAATGATAATTTCTTAAGTAGATAAAATTTAGGAGTCTAAATTAATAGAGTAGATACATTATTGAACATTAGAGTTTATATCAGTACTCCATAAAGGAAATAAGAGGTAGTATTAGCATGCATAGATGTTTTGCTAAGGACTAAGAGCATCTTTTAATGAGAAGTTGTTAAAAGTTTTTTGAAAATAAATAAAAAATCAGAAAAGACAAAAATAAGAGTGCATAAGATCTGAAAATACCGTCTTTCCTATAAGATACAATTAAAAGGGTTTGAAAAACCCAATCAACAAATGTCACAAAATTATTGGTTTTCTAATTAGTTTTAAAATTTTATTTTTTGAACAATGTTGATGCTTTAAAAGCTCAGATACGATAGATCTCAACTTAAGAAAATGATTCTTCAACCAAATTGATTTTTTTGTCTAAAGTTTGTACCATCTATGATGAAAATTGACAAAATTTTGATTTATGGATTTGTCACACAATGTAACTTGACCTTTTCTTCATTCTGTTGTAAGGTTGATCTTACTTCGGAATCGGAATCAGAATCAGAATCAGATTAGATTTTCTTTGGCTTTGGTTTTTTACCTCAAAGAGATAAAATGTCTAAGTATGTGATGGTAGATATTGTTGACAATAACACACATTTAGAGGTTTAAGAAACTATGTTGCATTGATACAAATGAAAATCTTGATATATTGGAAAGTTGTGATGATGGATTGAAGCGCTGGAAAATACATTTTTTTGTAAAAAAAAAAGCATGTTATGTTCTGCCTAATAACATTAAAGAAACAATTTATGTTAAAACCCCCATCAAAAGCGTGTTTTATGGTTAAGATTATGATTTTCTTTAAAAAAAATCTTATTATTGGTCTCCAATCAATATTCTATATGCTTAATAACATTTTAAAAATGGTTCCTTTGAGTGGTAGAGTCCTATATTTTCTATATTGTGTTTGCTTTGAATCCGAATATCTCATATTTCATTGCTAATCTCATGTATTGGAAAAAATTGGAGCAGTGGGTCGTGGCCGAGTTTGGAATTTGAGCTTTGGGTCAGCCGAAGTTTATATTTGCAAACTGGGTGGCAGTATTTTTTGATCCTATGCAAAAGTGTTGTGAAAGTCTCTCAAGCCCTTATGAAAAAATAGATATTTACAGGGTTGCCATTTATATTTAAAAAAGAATAAAAATCAAATAATAATGAAAAAGTGATCTAAGATCTACTTTATTTTTTTTTTGGTAGGAACCTGGGAGAAAAGGACTCCCAGTATTTATTTAATAAAAAAACTTCAGACTACAAACGAACTTGTCGAGGCCGTAGAGGTCCATCCACATCTTCTCTCAAAAGACTAAAAACATCCAAAGGTGCAGTATCTAATCTATGAAACCCAAACGGAAAAGAAAAAGCAAGGTGAGTCAAACCATCAGCCAAGTGATTTGCTTCCCTGTACACGTGAAGAATTCGGACTAACCAGTCCCTTGTTAAAAAGCCATGGCACAGCCGTACCAGGAAAGACAGCGGGTGAGTCTCACCAATTCCCATTGTAAGGAACTCCACCACCATCTTAGCGAATCCACCACACCACTCACCATCACCATTTCTCAAAACACCCCCTGCAATTGCCAGTCCCGGGTTACCATGAGAGGCCCCATCCGTATTCAGCTTCATCCATCCCACACGGGGTGGCGTCCAACCTATCATGATTACAGTTCGATCACCTCTGTCCCACTTCCTGCTCTCCGCATCCTTTGCTGCCATCACTTCTGTCGCCAAGTTCCGTAAGAACTTAACTCTGTCTTTCCAAAGTCGGTTATCACCAAACACATTTCCACATCTCCATTTCCATCCCCACCAAACAGTTAAGGAGAACGTCGTAGCCCAGGGAACTCCACTACCCTCTTGAGTATCACTTAGATTCAGATAAAACCACTCAAACAATGACATTGAAAAGAAGGCTTGTCTCTTCCTAGTTGGGACGAGACGGTCCCAAATTCCTGACATCGCAGGACAGTCTCTAAGCACGTGCAAGATGGTTTCGATTCCTCCTTTGCAAATCTGGCAAACATCCGTTCCACTTAGATGACGTCGAAATCGCTCTGCGCGCCTTGAAACTTCCCATATCTCTAATCGCCTTCTCCACTTCCTCTGCAGAGAATCTCTTATTCAAGACCGTATGTTCTTGGCTAGTGATACGCACAAATCCCCTCATAGGTAGGTCATGGGGCTCAGTCTCCACATCTTCCAACGAGTATAGCTTTTTAAAATAGCTAACCGCAAGCTCCTCAAGCTCTCGAGCCTCCGAAATCCACTTGTTCTCATCATTCTTTAGCATCTCCACTTTATTCCTCCTTCTCTTAATGATCGTTGACATATGGAAAAATTTGGTATTTCTATCCCCGTGAGCAACCCATTTCTTCCGTGATTTCTGAAACCAGATAAGTTCTTCCTGTTCCAGAACTATTTCAAACTCCTTCAGAAGCTCACCTTCTTTTACCAATAGCTCTTCTGTTTGTTGCAGATCAATTTGTTGTTGAACTCTCGTAATCTGCGAAACCAAGGACTCCTTCTTCTTTTGAACATTCCCAAAAACCTCCTTATTCCATTGTTTCAGTTTTACTCCCAGCCGCTCTAGCGCCTCTCTGGTGTCGATATCCCGATTCCACGAGACTAGCAACAACTCTTTGAACTCACTATGCTGTAGCCATGCTGCCTCAAACCGGAAAGGGCGTCGACATGCATTCCCTTTGGTCTCTGGCGTGAGTTGTAGATATAACGGGGCATGATCCGAGGCCAAGAACGGTAGATGTGATACTTTTGCCTCTTGCCACTTCAGCCTCGACTGAGCACAACATAAAACTCTATCCAATCTCTTGGCAACGAAGGTACTTTCTGTCTTCCCCCTCTTCCATGTATACTGGTTTCCACTAAAACCCATATCAATGAGCGACATCTCATTTATCCAATCTCCAAAAATTAGTGAATCTTCAGATAGTCTCCCATTCCCACCGCTTCTCTCATCCAATCTCACAATAGTATTGAAATCACCCCCAACGAACACCGGCCATCAACATTTTGAATCACCTCTCCCAAAGCAGTCCATAGACCACTTCGACGACTCGGCGTAGGAGCAGCATACACGACAATCAAATTGATCACCTCGGTCCCACTTCCTACTCGAGCATAGATAAACTGATCAGAAGACTTAACAATCTCCAGCTCTCCTACTTCCGATCTCCATAAAAGCCACATACCACCGCTCTGGCCACACGCATCCACTCTAAAGGAGTTCTCAAACCCCAATCTCTGACAAATTCTACCCGCAGCTGCTCCACTAGCGTGCGTTTCAAATACTGCAAGTATATCAGTATTAAATTTCTTCACCATATATCGGATCGATCGACGAAATAGGGGTTTATTTGCTCCCCGGCAATTCCAAAAAATGCACTTCATCAGATTTCTATAGTCTACACCTAGAATCACCGGGGCAAATCGTTATGCCTCCGTACCCGTCAACGCCACTCCCACTTGCTCCACACAGGAATCCGATGTAGCAATCTGGGGGGTCTCCATCTGTGCAATTTGCACCTGCATACTCCTCTGCTCCTCAGCATGGTCGGGATTCCTCTCCTTCCCTTCTACGTCACTAACTCCGGTGAAGACTCCACCCGGTCGGCCGATACTCTCTTTCTCTATTCTCAGTTTCTTTCCACTAGCAGACATGTCGATCCCTTCTGTAGTTGGACCGTATACCAGTCCACGTGTAGGCCCAATCAGTTTTGATTTGGGCTTTTGGGACTGTGTACTTCTCATTACTTGCTTTCCTTACTTTAGGTCCCAATCAAATTGAGGCCTGATTCTCTTCCTTCTCATTTGCTACAAACGTCATAGTCTTCCCATGCACCCTACTCGGACCTCCCCAGTTTAGGTTCCCGGTGTTCTCATCTACTTTATTCGACTAAACTCTCAGATCCTAAATTATCTTCTCCCTCCTCTGTTCCTGGTTCTTCACCTTCAATGGCACCAAAATCTTCTGTTGAACAAGACTCCTTACGAATATGACATAGCTGATTCCGGACCGGAGCTTGACGGAGCTCATGCCGTGTAATTGACGGTGACAACGGAGCTTGCGGTAAATAATCCAAAACCTCTGTTAAACCTTGTCGACTAAACTCCATTCGTCGTCTTGTTCTCCATGCCGGTGCACCGGAAACTCGAAGCCACCGTCATCTACAAGCTTTAATCCACAACCTCCGTCATCTACAAACTCGAACCCCCTGTTATCTACAAGCTTGACCGGAGGTTTTAGGAGCTGATGTCGGACCGGAGCTTGACTAAACCAACGTCGGTGCACCGGAAACTCGAGTCTGGAGATGCGACCGTCGGTGAGGAAGCGAAGCGACTGAAGATTCCATCGTCTTGGCTGTACAAGATTCCATCGTCTAGGCCGTTTTGAACATGTGCCGTGTTCAGACCACCAACTACAATATTAGATTTAATGGTGGAGGTTAAACCATGATCGGTCTTAAATGGGAATCTAAGCTTCCTTGCCTAGCTTTACACTCCAAAACTGGTTCTAGTTCAAGTAAAGGACATGAAAGTGGTTCTCTTTGGACGTCTAAGTCAGGGCTCGTTGATGGTCTTTGTCTTCCACCTACGGATCCAAAGAAAGTTAACAAGATGATTAGAAAGCAACGCAAAGACAACACTGGATCAAACTGGTAAACTTTGCTACAATACCACCCTTTTTTGTTTTTGATATGAAATCATTTGGCCAGAAGTTCACATTGTACCTGCTATTTGTGGATTGGTTTGATATGCCTGCACCAACAATGACTCCTGAGTTGAAAAGAGACCTTCAGTTGCTTAAGGTAATGTGTTCTTCGTTGTTGTTGATGTTGTTCTCTTGGTTTTGGTTTCACAATTCTAATTTAATCTCTTTTGGCAGTTGAGGGATGTAATGGATCCTAAGACACACTACAAGAGAGTTGCTTCCCAGTCAAATTTAGCTGGAAAGTATTTCCAGGCAAGTCTCTGAGCTCTGCAAACTTTATCAAGACCAAGAATTTTTTTTTCTGTCTTGTTCTGTCTTAACATCAACTCTTGTTGTTTTCTTTGTGTTATAAAAAAAGCAGGTTGGTACAGTAATTGAACCAGCACAAGAGTTATATAATCGACCAACAAATAAGAATAAATAAACAAGTCTTGCTGAAGACTTGGTGTCAGATCCCAAATTTTCTAAGTACATGTAAGTTACTTCCATTGTTCTATTATGAAAGAGTGTATCTAAGGAAGCTTAGATTGTATCATAATAATGAAAGAAACTGTATCTTTTAGGCTAGTTGTTTGAAAAACGTTTAGTTTGTGATTCATTAATTTAAATCCATCTAAATTTGGCTTTGATAATGGAGTTGGACATGTTTTCTTGAGAATTGAGAGACGCTGCGGCTAAGACATGAGTTGAATGGTTGTAAGTGATTTTGTGGTGGTTGTATACGCAAGGTTTTCAAATTTAACTATAGTGTACTCTACGGTTACGACGTAGTGTACACTACGATATACACTAAGATGTATATTCAGGGTCTACACCGTAGTGTACGCCTGAATGTACACCTGAGTGTACACTCCGTGTACACCGCCTGAGTGTACACCCTTGCGTACACCGGGACAGATACCCTCGCGTACACCTGAGTCTACTCTCTTATGTACACCGGAATATATACTTATGTTGCAAAAAAGCTTCGTAGGATGTCTGTTCCCTACTTTAAAATTGGAATCAGAATTGAAACCTTATGAAAGCTTACAAAATCTCGTTTCTAAAACGCCTCTAAAATAATTCGTCTCAAAAGCATATGAACCACATCCTTTTATAAATTAAATATTGTGTCAATCATCTAGACTAGGTTGGAAGATATAAATGTGTTTAATATAAAAATGTCTCATAAATAAACAAATTACGAAATCATGTTTCTATGTTTTTATAAAATTTAACAGCGACAATTCTAGTGACCATCTTTATATCTGTAAAAAGATTAAAAAACAAAAATTAATCATATAAATCATCATTATGCACTGAGTTTTTTTATTAGAAATATATAATATATTCAAATATAATGTGTCAACTAATTATAAAATATTCTATAGTGTATATTATGTTTTATTAATGTTTGGTTTAAGCTTTGACTGAATAACCGAGCGATATACTAAATGTGTTATGAAGAACTATAAAAACAATAGTGGTCTTTTGGAAAACTCTTGATGTCCCTAACGCTAACAACCAGAGTACGACACTGTCTGTATGTATATTTTTCCTTTTTTTTTGTAATTGCATTAATGTAATTTTATTCATATTCTTCAAAGATTCTCTGCAATTTTTTCAATGGCCACCAGACTGATAAAAGTGTCATCGAGCTGTATTTTTGTATTTTTTTTTATGTCCAAAACTTGTAGATCCATAACTAAATTTCCGATTTGAACATGGCTTCTATATATATATTTCACGCTCTCGTCTCAGATCAAGCTCCATCCCGAACTCGATGTTTCCGGAGGCAAAAATAACGTTAATGGATGTTAGATTTGAGGAGAGAGAATAAAGTGACAAAGTTTGTGGGTCATTTTTAAGTTACACATTTCTTAAGTTTTTGGTCAAAAGTTATCAAGTTATAGGGTCAAAAAGTTAGAACGGTCACTAATTATTTCTCTTACATATAGGTATGTTTTTTCCCAATTAAAACTTAAAGTGACCCATTCTCATAATTAAAAACTTCACGTGACCCATTCATAAAACCGACTCATCTAAATTGTCCAAGCCAATTTGAATGGGACATGTAATCCAAACTTTCTAAATATATCTCTTTCCAATCCCCTACATATTAATCAGCATTACGACATATTTTTATACTCACGTATCATTACAAAAATGATTCTTAAAATTGTTAGAAAAATAAGTTGGTCCATATACACATATACTATGTTTTTATTAAACTAACTATCAAATTAATTAGTAGTGTACAAAAAAAAAATCTTTAAATAAAAGCTACGGAATTACCTAATATGGTTAACATATATATGACAATTAATGATTATGAATAATACATATTTGATAAAAAAAATTATAACCTCTCTCTTTTGTTTAATTTTATAATATTAAAGAAATTAAACAATCTCATTAAGCATATAATAAAAAAATAGATTTTTTTATTATATGTTATATTTTGAATTTTTAAAAATGACTATAACTAAATTACTAAAAAAAGTAAAAGTTTCGCATTGAAAATTTTGTGATGGTTTAACTTTTTTTTTGTTTAAACAAGATACAAATGATCATATATCATAGGGGTGGACGTACGGATACACATTCGGGTTCGTATCGGGTATTTCAGTATACATGTATAGAACTCGTTTGGGTACTTCTACATTTCGAGTCGGTTTCGAGTATTTTATGTTCGGGTTCAGATATTTTGGGTCGGGTTCAGATATTTAAATTTTGAAGAAAAATAAATAAATTATTCATTTTTAACTTTTTTGTATTTAAAATATATTTTAATTTAACTGGTTTTCTAATTTTTAAAAGATTAAACTATTAATAGGTTTGGAGATAAGACTTTAAAAATAGAAAGACACTAATTTAGTTGTTGTTTTGAAATTTTAGATGCAACTTTTGTCAATGCAAGAAACAAGAGCTTGATATGTATTTTAAGTGTGTAGCAAATGATTTTGTCCATAATTATATGTATATTATCTAATTTTGACCAATAAGCATCATTAATATAAATATTTTGAATTAAACGAGAAAAATAAACTAGAAATATATGGTTAAGTATACTTATGTTTGGGTATCTTCGGATATCCATTCAGGTTCGGATATTACCCGTTCGGATTCAGATATTACCCGAACTAGTGAAATAAGTAATTTGTTTTGTTGTTCTAATTAGATGATTTCTAGACCGATGTGGTGAATATATACTAGACATACATTTATATTTCGAGTCTGCACTTATATTTTATAACCACTAGACCAAGCTATATCTTTAGGACTTTAAAACTTGTTACATAAAATGTATTATCCTGTAATAGACATATAAATAGAGCATTATACGTATAAAATACAGAAAATTCTTCCCCGCGTACTTCTCGATTTTTTCCACTTTTTTGATAAATCGCTAGGCCCGGATGCGCCGCACGCGTAGCGCCTAACGAGTTTCTGAACAGGAGATGTAATACGTTTAATCTTCAACAACGATGATATATTTAAGAGATTAATATTTGTATTCGTCATTTTATAATCGATAAATATTGTAGTGTTGAAAAATATTAAAACTATTTAATAAACAAACATTATTATAAGAATTCACCCCAGCGAGTTATCGTCTAGTTTTTGTTAAAAGTCAACTTTTATCTCCCGGTTTAAATTTCTCCAAAGGTCAATTATCTTCTATCTAGTCTAACTTTCTCATTTGACTTGGCATTTTCTAAACACAACAAAACAAAAACCCGACTGAATATGCATTAACATTATTTTTTTGTAGTTTTGATTAACAAAAGGGAGGACCTCTCAGTGTCAACTCCAGTGGCTCATGCTCTCTTGGAAATTTCTCTAACTGTATACATCCCAGCTTAACGTTAGCCACGCCCACGCATCACTCCTCACTCCTCACAAACTCATCAACATGTCCTTCGTGTAGACACAACTTCCTCCTCGGCCATTAACTGGTATTCTTTGAAGAGGCAAATCATCATCGGAAACTTGGCGAATAAATTCTTTTCCTTGGCAAATTTTTATGTTATCCGCTTTGAGAAGAAACAAATTACTTGAGGCATGATGAAATTTGAATTAATTTGTGAAGGCTTTTGAAATATCTCAAGTGATGATGGGCTTAATTGAGTTAACGTGAAGCCTGTATTCTTGCCATCACTCAACTCATATACACACACATACAGACATACCAGACAATTCTGAAAATTTTAAAACAATAATGGCATAATGCAAACACATGAGGACCACAGATAGATCCATTGAACACTAAAGGACTGATTGTCAGGGACAGGGACAGGTTCAGTGGTTATGGCCTTGATATGGGTTCCTTGCATCCTGTCCTCTATTCCAGACAACTTGTTATGTTCCATATTCTCGCCATCCTCACAGTTTTTTTATATATAACGCCTTGTATCAAAATATGTCTGGAGTGTAAGATATGATGAAGGTGGTGACGTGCAAGAAGGTCAAGAAGCACCGTGGTCGTAGGGGGCGAAAGGGGAAACCGAGGTTCCTTGAAACTTTTATGCGAAGAAACCTAGGGATTCTTCGTAGGACTATACCAGGTTGTGAAGACGTAGAAGAGGAGGAAGCCTTGATCCTCAAGTCAATTCAACATCTCATGCTTCTCAAATCTCAGGTTACTTTACTTAGAAAGCTAGCTGATGTTTGTGGAGTCTAGAAGAACGTAAGTTCTCAAGTTTTTATTCATCATATTATAACAACAAAGGAGGAGGTAAAATAAAAATGCAAATTAAATATAGATATTGAAGAACAAGTGTAAAAAAATATTTAGTTTTTGTTGTAGAAAGTGAGATCGTATTTTGAACGGAAGGAAGAAGAGGAGAGAGCGAGCATGCGTTGGATCGTTGTGATCCATGTCTTGTAACGACTGTAATCATCAGCCATGTCTAGTTTCATAGCTCCTCTGTTTGTCTTCAGGACAATGAGATAACAAGTGTCTTCTATGTTGTTGTTTTCGCTCTCCGAGTCTTTATAAAGTTCCACATGAACATTCGTCACAACACCTAATTAGCACACACACAAAAAAAAAAAAAACTCAATGTTTTGAAACCTTAGCCTGAAGATTAAGTTAGGTTAAAACACAAGGGATTAAGAAGCTAGGTCATTACATTCTTTCTTAGTCCTGAGTAAGTTATGTTTCTTCATTTTAAGAATCACCTGTGGAAAACAAACCCAATATCATTGATTATTGACCATTATTGGTTAATAGATATGAGTATTAGAGCAAAATTCAGACCTTCCCTTCCTTGTTTAAGACTATAGACACTGTCCTAGCCTTGAAATCCCCTGCTCCAATCCAATCCAAACATAGCCATATCTATTTAGTTTCTCCATCAAACAGAAGAGTAAACTATCAAAGATAAAGGATTTTTGTACCATATGGTGTCTCAACAAAGAGATCGGTTCCTTGAGAAAGAAGGTATCTGTTCTTCTCAAATTCAGGAGGCAACTCAGAAGATTCTTCAATAGGTAACACAGGCGCAGAGCCGTTCAATCTATTGATATTGCAACTTCTTCTTGCTTTTAGCGTCCCAGCACCTTTCAAAGCTTATTTACCAAAAATAAAAAACAATGACTAAGAAACAGAACATCCTTCTAGAAACACATATTACAAAACCCTAAACCTTCTTCTTACAAGTTGTAGCTGAGGCAGTGAGAGCGAGTATCTCACTGACACTTGTCCCAGTCATGGCCGAACCAATCACTGTACTGAGCTGGTCTCTGTTTGCTCCCATTGTCTCTGCCATCTGAGCACACTGCGCTGCCACTACAGCGGCCGCAGACGCCACGGCTGTCTCTTTCGTGTTTGGTCGATTATTACCACCGTCCTTTTCAGCGTTCTCGGAAGCTACGGCGGCAAGAGCGGCGGCCAGACCGGCTAACGAAACGGCGGCGTGGACTTCAGCTCTCTGTAGCCTCACTTCTTCCTTTCGTTTCGCTTTAATCTCTTTCCACCATTTCTTTATCGACGGCGTAATCTTCCATGGAAGTTTCTACAGTTCCGTAATTGTTTGATTTAGAGAAACGATATGTTTATTTAAAAATCAAATTAAATGAAATAGTTAAATAGGGTTTTACAAGTTTCTTGCGGAAGAAGCCTTCGTAGCTCAGTTCCGGGTGCATTGCTTGTTGCATCCATATCCATGACTGTTCACATCATTCAACAGAAATATTGCCAATATAACATAATCTTTGAAGTTTATTTCTGTTAATCCTTTATGTCAGTTTTATCCCCTGTTCGGAACTACGCTAGGCGCTAGTCGGGTTACCCGAGCCTAGCTAGTTACCAAAAAATCGGGGAGTACTCGGAGATTATGCGGAGCCTAGTTTTAAATACAATTTAATATATTTATAATATATTTAACTAATTTTAAACATGATACAAGTTTTTAGACATAATTATATAATTTTTTATATATAATTTTAAACAGTCTCTTTTTGATTCGTAAATTGTGGGTTTGGTACGAAAAAAATCCCTAATTGTAGTATGTATGTGTTTGTTTTGGGTTTGAAGCTATTTGTAATTATTTAGTAATAAATAATTACACAAAATCTATCAATAATGAGTAAAAAATAATCAACCGTGTTTTTACTTACACGGACCGAAAAAAAAAACTTAGGCGGTCAACGCGGAAATTAGGCGGTCTTACGCGGTCAACGCGGATCAACGCCTGGCTACACCGATTTGGGCATAATCGCCGCGGTCAACCTCCGAACAGCGCCTAGACGGCTAAGCGGCCGCGTTTTCGATCAGGGGTTTTATCATACAAATTTGTTCAGTTTCTATATGTTTCCAACCAAATAGTCGTCACTGATCAGTCCAAATAACACTAAACAGAAACTGTAAACATTTTTAAAAATAAATGATATGTTGAGAAATTGGAGTGTCCTGTAATAATTTTCCTATTGTTATATGAATTTTCTAGAAAGGAAATTATAAGTTCCAACATAATATGTTTACCTTGACATCATTTGTTTTCCATGAAGGCATCGAGGGCTTAATATCTGGATCGTCCATCTTCAGACTCTTATCCATCTTCTACTTTCACAATCTTCTTCATTAATTAAACACTAACCAAAACAACTTGAAGAAAGAATCACGTATAAACAAAACGATATCTGGTTACTTACAGAATAAGAAACAGGACTTGAGTCGCCTTGAAACTTGGCGATCGATGTCTCTACGGGGACAATGGAACGGTCGTAGATGATATGGTCAGGCTGAAGCGATTGAACCGCAAAATTACACCATTCTCGAGATAGAAAGTCCATACTGTCTGGATGTGCCTCAGAAGGCGATGGATTATTGCTCAACTGAACATGATGATCTGTTGATGTTAATGCTAGTTCCATAGTGTTTATTTTAGTTCAAAGATTGTGACTTTCAGAATGTTGATTGATCAAATATTTATGTTATTGCTATGAAAGAAGGAAATTATTAGTTAGTTTATTTTTTTTGTTTGATGTGGGTCTGCCTTATTATGAGTATTCTTTTTTATTAAAAAAAAGTTTGATGATGAACATCATTTCCATGGGTGGGAATGATTTGGGCCCTGATCAAAGTGATTATTATTGAAACATATTTTCTTTCTTTATATCACAAAGGATATGGAGGGGTAGTCTCAACTTTCTGTCAAAATGGGAATTAGATAACTGTAATAATGTCGTTTTATCTAGTACTAATTTTTGTTTGATTAATAAGCATAATAGTGTTAAGCCATTCTATTCTACACGAAAAAATGTTGATAGCAAATTTATGCAAAATTGAGCTTTATTCAACTAATTTACTTTTAGTACTAGCAAAACTAAAATGGATTAGAATATTCCATTATTTCGTGTCAAAGCATGAAATCCTAATATCGCTTAGTTTTAAGAAGTTGGTTTCCGATCAAAAATAAATAGTAGCTGATCAAATAAAACATGGATAACCTGGATATACAATTGCTTTTATTCAGGTTATATATGAATCGAAGTTAACCATGTATATATATATATATAAGATGACAAGTCTAACTACGTCATTATTCATGATATATTCTATGCTTACTTGAAAATACTTTGTGTATTTATTGAAAAGGAATAAAGATTTGATGTGGTGTCAGTTACGTTAACCATTTTACCTAATTGAATTTAACGTAGAGGAAATGAATATACATTAGATGCTAACTTGCGAACCATTATGGAACCAAAATTATTGACAACACTGGATTGGACCCTCTTGCATCTCTTTTCATATATCTTTATATTGAAACCATAGGTTCAAGCTAATCACATAACAACAATGATATATTTATATATAATATCTAGACCTCTTCGCCGCTTGTCACGCTTTCATAAGTGATCTATAGCTGGAGTTGAATCCCAGAATATTTATTTGATGTAAAATTTTGAAAATAAGTAGTCATAAACTTTTATGGCTTTGTGTTTTATCAGATTGTCTTTGTAATTTTGTCTGCTTTACTAGTTTAGAGTTTTGTCTCTGAAAAATTATTGTATTCTGCTAGCTTAGTTTATGGGAATTTACCTATTTCCTCCAGTTTTATAATCATTCATGTTCAATTCCAATGAAATCGCTAGATGAGCCAAAAAATAATCTAAATTAAACATATTTTGGAAAACACAGAAATAGGCTATAGTTAGTATACACTATTGATTTGAAAGTAGAAGAATAAAGCTCATATACTGAAAGGTAAGTGATTTAAACAAGTTAAAATTGGGACATTGGTTTTCAAGGCCGGCTCTGGCCGAGAATACTTAGGATCTAAGGAGAGATGGATAATAAAACTTCCTGGATGAAGAAAAAAAGAAGTATAATGATGATCATATATCTAATTGAAAATCATAATTATTAATAAGGAAACGACATTCTATAGATAGATAAGAGGGACTAATCATACATAAGCATGCAATGGGTCTTAGGCTCTTAGCTTTAACAAACAAGGAAAAGGGACAATATGTCGATACTTTTTTTAATCAAAGACTAGTATCTTTAAACACTAATCTTTGAAATTTAAAATTAATAACGTCGGGACGTTAAAATTTTATTAATTTATAAAAATATTAATTTACAAAAGTTTTCTTATTTAGATTTCTTATTTCAAAATATATTTATTAGACAAGAAAAATATTTGATTTTAATGTATAGACATTATGTTATTTTTTAAATTTGACATTTATATTAATTTTATTATATTATTTGGTCTATATAATAAATATTACATAGAACTAAATTTTGGTTTTAGATATAATATTACTAAATCTATCAAAAATATATAAAGCGTTAAGATAATATAAATATAATTATATTGTGAATATAAAACAAACAATATAATAACAGGTTCATAATTATATAAAATATGTATACATATAAATTATTAATTTATAATTTTAATGGGACCATATATTTAGATAGATATTTTTTTTTTTTAAATATTATCTTCTTATTTTATCGAATTATGTCAAATTTTGAACCGGTCCAAATTAGGACCGACGAAATTTATTAATTTATAGAGATTATTAATTTATCGAGTATTAATTTATAGAGATTATTAATTTATAGAAATTTATTAATTACTACTGTACCTAACTATTTTTAATCATATCTAAGGCCCCACGAGTGACTGTATACAAAATTTACTACTCAAATCAAATAAAACGTAACAAAATTGTATAATTGAAATATAATGAACTAAAATATAAATTACATATGATTATTTTTTATATACTTTAACTCCGCGCCAGTATTCAGTAAAGGTTTAGTAATTAATAATCAAAATCGCGTGTTGATCAAATCAAAGGTGGGTTTAATTAAAGAGGTTATCATTTGAGCATGTGAGTCTTACTTTAAATGCAAACTGCCAAGAGATTTGTATGTGTGTACCGACGGAAAGAGAGTATGTATTATAGAAATCATATTGACTTTTTTTGTGAAAATAGAAATCATATTGACAGGTTAACCAATTAGTGACAAATTAAGCATATCAAGATGTCGTCAACTTACTCTAAAGCAAATTTATTTAGGGTCAATGAATCTAACTGGCCGATACAAAACCACTCGAGTACACTTGTGCCAACCTGAACAGAATTTGTGTACCAACTATAATCATAACTCCAAATCTCAATGCTAGTTTCTTTATATCGAGTATGATCGAAATGGATAGACCAATAAATTTGTTACATCTTAATCGATTGGGCTTCACATTAGACCCGTTCTAATGTCATTTTGAGTTGTATAAGGAAAACAGCAACCATAATAGGCCGAACATAACCCATTCATTAGGCCCATTATAAGCCTAATTATTAAAGTGAGTGTATATATTAAATAAACCAACTTCAGTGGTTCCATTAAATGTTCATTAGTGTTTTTACTGAGTTTCGAGTTACATTCATTAGTGTTTTTACTGACTTTCGAGTTACAGAAAAGACAAAATTATGCAAATTAGAATACAAATGATCTTGAAGAAGAAGTGTCGTCAAACATTGTGCTCATAAAACAGTTCATGTACGTGAATCTTCGTAAAATAGGTAAAATATTCGGTTGTAAAATCATTGGTAGTATTCTTCATAGTTTAAGATAACATAATTATCAAGTGTTGTAATGACATTAAACCATTTTTAACTGCTACAGTATGTTAATGGAAAAGTTTGCAAACATCTGGTTTCTGGTAACGACCAACGTTTCAATAGATCATGGCCGAGACCAATTTTGTTTGGCAGGTCTACGCCTCAAAAGTATTGTTTACTTGGAACCGTCCCTTTGTTTGCAAGTCCTAACACAATATTAGGATTCTAGTTTTCTAGATTGATATCTTATTAATTGTTCGGGAGGTCATCCCCACCAATCTATTACATATTGTGAAATAAATAATTCTATATATATGCATACATAACTCAATTAATATATAATTTATAATGTATGGATTATATTCATTTGATAATTAATGCCCAGTCTAGAAGTTTATATATTTACAAAAATTAATTGTGATGAATACATATATGTACGAGACTTTTCATACAAATTATATGTACGAAGTCTGGTTTGTTAAAAAAAAACGAATATTTAAACGAGATGTTAGATGTAGAATTTTCGGATCGGTAAGTTTAATTATATGACCTAAACAATATCCGTTAGTACTATTGGTTTACCATATCTTGTAAAATGATTCTACAGGATTCAAGGGCCTTCAAAATATTTTTGAGATTAGCCATAAATTTAAACAAGTACACTTCGGAAGCTGTAGATAGTGTTATCCTATTTATGTACATGGACTTACATCTTAATCATTAGCTACTTCATAACTACAAGTGTGCGAAATGCATGCACATAAACACAATTACGTGTTTTTCGATAAGTCTCTGGTGACTGAATCGATGGCTGCAACGGTTCGCATTACGTCCACTTGTGCTTGGAGGTAAACAATGTAATCAAGTGTCTCTCTTATCAAGTAGTCTTTGTCGTATATCAACTCGCCTCCTGGTACTAGACTCTTGAGCAATTCCGTACGTTTTCTCACTCTCATTTTCGCCCCAAAAATTCCATTTCGTGTAATAGTAGTACAACGATTCTTTATCCGGTTCCGAGCTTTCTTGAGTATTCTATGAGCCACGGGTTTGCAGGTTGTCGTGTACTTTCTGGTCCTAGAGATGAGAGCACGGCTCCATATGGTTGCGCCGCTTCTTGTGGCTGCCATCGCTATGTCCGATGATAGTCTTATCGCGTTTTTCCTCTCGGTTACGTTCATGGGGTGTTCAACGGAAGAATCTAACATGTGGAGAGTCGTTATCCATTTCTTGATAAATTCTTGCTTTACCATGTTATACGTGTTCATCCTAATATATTTAAACAAAATTAATGGATGCTATATTGTGTAATAATGAATTCATCAGCATATTAAAGTATTTATCCTATATACTGCACCTAGCTTCGTCGGAATATTTTATTTGACATACTTTTGATTATGACCGGTCATACCTTAATGTAAGCAATAAATACTTACCTTACGCTTGTTTCTGTTTTTGAATATCCAAGTAGCTCGACTGTGTCTGAAGCTGAAACCCTAGCTAGGAAGGAATGAGAGAGAGAGAGGGAGACAGATTAGATTGATGAAGTGGAGAATTAATAGAGGAAATGAGAGTGTGGAAACATTTAATAGATCAAAGGAAAAAAGAAGAGAAGTAAAGAGTGGGCCTAAGAGAGAAAGACATACCACATGGACGCACATGGCTTAATATACCCCACTTTCTCTCCAACCCTAAATTTCATTTATACTCACCATCATTTAAGCTTCAATTATTTTGGTCCCTTTTTAGACTCATAACCATTTTCCATATCTTATATGTACACTCTATTCACAAACCCATGGCCATAAAACGGTAGTTTAGTCCAACATATGGTTATATCACATGGACTTTCAAAGTTGTATGTTTTGATATTTCTACCAGCTTTGAGAACGGACCATGATTACAACAGAAGTGTTGGTGACTTGACGATATCTTTGGATAACAGTATATCATTCTAACGTTAAATTATTTAAGATATTTACCACGAGTTTGAATCCCATGCTTTTCACGAATGAGCATGAGCCCGGGAAATATGGTGAACTCTCAAGACTTTTCATGCAATGGACCTACTATCAGGAAAAAAGTTGATCCAACTTAAATACGTGTCATTAGTCTGCACATGGCTTCGATGGACGTCTATTTATATTCAATTGGGTTGACTTCATACTTGGATCATTTCTTTCTGTATGGTGTGTGAATAATATCTTGATTTTTACCAATGCACGTATCCACTTGTTTGTTTTAATAATATTGTTTAAAATTAAGTTTCAAATCGATGATTGTTATTAGTAGAGAAAGGACATGGAGAGAAAATAGGTGCCAAAAATGCGACGTCTTGGTATGGGAGCGAGTTATCACGTTACCTAATTTAAAAAATCAAAATTCTATTTAAAATTAATATTTCTAAGCCGAATTCTCATTTAAATTATTTTTCTAGTCACAATTAAATTAAGCAAAAAATACATAAACTTTAAAAGATGAATGACAACCAACTTTTCTCAAAATGATGTCTTATTACATTAGAAGGTATAATAATAGTAGTACATAATAACTGGATTATGTACAGTTTTATTTTTCTGTGAAAAAACATGTGACTTCCATTTGGCGCAATCTCAGCTCATTAAAAATATATGGCTTGATTAATAATCATTCATGTGTTTAATATACAGTTTAAAAAATAATTTTCATGTTTTGGATATTCTGTTAAGCCGTTATTAACCGGTTTATATTGCATTTGAGATTCTTTAGACTTTGAATTTGAAGCTAGATGTGTCCGAAAAGTTATCAGATGAATAATTGGATTGTGGCAAGTGGTAAACCAATCGTTCTTAGCACATTGCTTTTTATTTTAGATATTTTTTTCATATATTAAAAACTGTGTAGATCATCTTTTTTACGCCGTGTGTAAATTTATGATGCGAGATTGTAATTAACCTAGTAAATACTATTTACAGACTATACGATCATTTTCTTCGTAAATAGATCCAATCGGTGGCGGTAGTCCAGTGGCACTTGAGGAAATATACCTAATACGGCAAATCCTGGTTCGAATCCTGCTGGCCACACGGATATGAGCTATTGCTTTCGGCTCATTTGAATGCCCAAGAGAAAATCTATCTGTAGACTATACCTCCACCCGGGATTAAGTCTGTGTCTTTAATAGATCCAGGCTTAACCTTTTCGTTTTTAAAAAAAAAAAATAGATGAAAATTACTAGGCAGGTAGTTTTCTAAAGCCAAGTCCAACCACTCGGTAAAACAACAAAATAGTAGGTTGATTTGATGTTTCCTCTCTCCAACATAACGGTATATCAAACTGAATTTTAGTGCCATTTTCCTTTTTACTACAGTGTCACACCATATTTGGTGCAACACTGTAGCAGACGGCAAAAGTTTTTTTTTTTTTTGATTTTTTTGTTAAAACTGTTTATTTATGTATTGTTTAATTATATTTGATTTGTATGATTAGTTTACAATTGAATGAATATTTTTAGTTATATCACCATTGTTTTGTTATATTTTAAATGTTATAAAATATTAGGGTTTATAAAACAAATATAAAATTAATTTTTAAATACATAACAAAGTTTAATTCAAACATTTGTAGTTGGAATATTATAATATTTAGATCGTTATAATTTAACTTTTTTGTGTGTTTAATTAATTAATATAACAGTATGTATTAATAATAATGTTATTATATAATGTAAATACATTTATATATAATTATTATTTTAGTTACAATTTTAATATTAGTTAATATATTTTAGTCATAAAACTATTAATATTTATCAAAATTATTAAAAATAAAAGAATTTGATAATAGTAAAATAATGAAAAATATTTCTTTTTAGTGTAACATTTGGTGTTGTGGTTGGAGACATAAAAAAGATTTAGAGTTAAAATTACACTAAAATAGTATGATTTTGATACTAAAATAGTGTAATAAGTTGGAGATGCTCTGACCATGATTTAGGAATTATGTAACACGCGCCGGCCGACGAAGCAGCATAAAACAAGCTCCCATAGACACGTGCATGGGCCCGTAATGCTCTTTAGAAGCCTACTTCCTTCTCACCAGTCAGCCCACTGCTTCCTCCTTTCTATGTTTACTCTTTTTCAATAGTACCTAAAATAAAATGAGATATTGGTGTGCATTACTCAAATTGATTGTATATATTTTTGTTTGATTGTTGAATAGGAAAATATTAGGTCAAAATGAACAGCGTCAAATATTTTAATTTTGAGAATATTTCTGATTAATAACAAAAATAAATTAGAATTAGTGATTAATTATCAAAACAAAACCCATGCATATATTTTTATATTGCGAATTAGATTCAAAAATGTATTCATCCCTCTCTCCATCGTAATCAAGAAAAATAGGATTTTTTTTGGAAATTAAGATATTTGAAATGTAGAAAAGGTTAACAGATGTTGGACAGTGGAAAGTAAAATGTTGGGATATTTAGAGAGTCAAAATGTTTCCTCCTCACATGAAAAAAACACACAAAAACAAGAGGGAAAAATTAAACTATTTCATTTTCAATGGTTATCCTCATTCCTTAAAAATGATGTAAATTCAAAATGAATTGAAGTTTTATTTTAATGGTTCGCCTCATTTTCCCAAATATATTATTTATCAATATATATTACTAAATTTTAATAATGCTTTTTATTTAAAAACTTACAAAATTTATCCAATAATAATTTTATTTCAACTAAAACGCTATTATTTATATAAGTTTAGTTGTTAATAAAATATACAGTGATTTATATGAGTTTATAATTGTATTTATGAAAGTATTAACAATTTTGTTAAAGTATAAAACACATATATTTAATATTTTTAGATATAAAAAAATTAGGTAAGGAACTAGAAAGCAATTTGTAATTAAAACGTTTAATATCAAAATGAAATTGTAAATAGCATTCTCTTAAATTTGATGTGTTACTATTTATATTCTTATTTTTCCTTTAAAATAATTTATCATTGAAATAAGTTTTCTCTTAATCTTTGATGTTTTTTCTTCAAAATGATGTATTAACGGAGATATTCTTATGGTTTATATATAGAAGCCAACAAAATTCGTACACTTACACCTATACCTTCCCAATGTTTTCTATATTTTAAAATGTTTTCCCCTCTAATCATAACACCAATTGCATGTGAAAGGAAAGTTAATCATTAATCTATCTTTGACTTTAAACACAAACAACAAAAGCAACATTTTGGTCATTTTGTCATTTTGTACTATATTATTTTCAGTTTAAAATAATTGTATTTACTATTAAAATAACATACTTATATTTTTATAATAAGAGGAAGACTTCGAACCAAGCTTAAAATTAGGATATGACACTCGTGCAGCACATTTAATTAATTTCTGGAGTATCTTATATATATATACACTAGTGGTGTTTCGCGGATTGTTGACCTTTGTGATACTCAAACTTGTAAATTCTGTTGTTGATTTGTTGTGTTATTTGAAGTGGAGGTTATGTTTTTGCTACCTACGTTGGTGCGTATTCTAATTTGTTATAAAGTTAAAATTTCGTGTTTTGAGAATTGTTAGTGTTTGGTATCTGGTTTGTGTATGTGGTATGTTGTTGTTATTATATATGAAATTTTTTTTTTTTTGAAAAAATATTATATATAAAATTATTTTAATGGGTCGTTGTTTTTTTTTTGTAAAACTTGTTGTTGAATTTTTTTTTGTAATTCATACATGTTTGAGTAAGTTTGTGTTCTTTACTACCGTGACCGATGTTTTAAACTTTGAAGAAGTTTTGAGAATTTTTTATTCATGGAACTTGTGTTAAGGAAAAACAATTAAGTTGTGATAGAGATTGCTTGTGTAGCAAGATAGCTCTATATTGGTAATTAGGGGTGGACACTTTACCCGATATCCGAAGTGGCATCCGAATCCGATCCGAAAAACCCGAACCGAAATCCGAACCAAAGTAGCAGAATATCCGAACGGGTATTAAATTATGAGAGATTGGATATCCGAACCCGAACGGATAATATCCGAACCCGAATGGATATTCGAAAATAACCGAACATATGTATAATTAACTTTATATTTATAGTTTACATCTCTTATTTTATATAAAATATTTATATTGATACTACACATATTTTAAACTCATATGATATACATACAATTACGGAGAAAACAATTTGTTACCCATTTAAAATGCATGTCAAATTTTTTATTTCAAAAATTAACAAAAAGTTACATCCAAAATTTAAAAACAATAACCAAATTAATGTCTTTGTAGTTTCAAAATGTTATGTCCAAATCTATTAACTATTCAATCTATTAAAATAAAAAATTAGTTAAGTCAAAGTTATATTTTTAAATACAAGAAATTTGAGAAATGAAAATTTAATTTTGTTATTTCCAAATCTAAATATCCGAACCCGATCCGAAATAACCGAACCCGAACAAAAAATATCTGAACCCGACCCGAAGTACAGAAATACCCGAACGGGTTCTACACCTCTATACCGAAATATCCGAAAATCCGAAATACCCGATCCGAACCCGAACGGACACCCGAACGCCCACCCCTATTGGTCACATTGTTCTGTTATTAGTGGATTGTAAACCTGGGTTATTGTTACTCTAAGAGCGTTCCCTAACTCTCGATTTGAGCCCACCAGAGACTTTGTGTTACGTTCATCAGTTTGTGATGGTTTCTTCTTAGTCAGTTGCCATTTGCCAAGGAATAGCTGGTGTTCCTACACAGCAAAAGTGGCTGATAATATTTAACAGAGAGGAGCTGCAATATGTTAGTTGTGAAAGGGAAGGTGTTGAGAATCTCTAATGTGCTCAAGTTGTTTCTTTGAAACCTCGGTGCCCGGGGTGTGGTGAAGAATAATAATAGGTCGATCGTTCTTACTGGAAAAAATATGTTATATATTCAACTGTTCTTTTTGGGTTCACCTGATTGTAGAACCTTTTGAGATTATTAGTTAACTGATTTGATTTAATTTCGAATGATGAATATACGAAGGCCGAGGGAGAACATATATTCGTGACCTTGCATCAGTATTCAAAACAATCTATATGAATCTATCTCATTTATTTTTTTCTTGTTTTTTATAGCAGATTATTATATCTTCAGTGTGAAGAATTTTTTTATGAATTTTTTTAATTAATTTATGTACTGATCTAAGTTTAACATTAAATGTACAAATGACTATGAAAATTAAACCAATTATTTTAAATTGTTAATAATTTGGTGCTGGTTATATTGACCAACTGGACCTTAAAATTATGCTAGGGAGGACATTGATTGTTGACTTGTTGTCAAGAATGC
Organism: Brassica oleracea var. oleracea; assembly: GCF_000695525.1. Classification (NCBI taxonomy): domain Eukaryota; kingdom Viridiplantae; phylum Streptophyta; class Magnoliopsida; order Brassicales; family Brassicaceae; genus Brassica; species Brassica oleracea. The sequence goes on from NC_027756.1 coordinate 41,004,872, forward strand.
AAGAGTGAAATTCTGTTATTTTGCAGTGAAGTTGAAGTGAGATAGGTTTAAATAGAATGTTAAAGTTCGCCCAACAATCTCCTGTAAGCATTGTGGAAGGTCCCAATCCTGTGGGTCTTGTGGACCTGTAGCCTTCATAAGCGAAAGACTGTGAAAATATTAGTAGATGTTTCCTAAAAAAATAAGGACCTGAAAGTGCTAGTCAGCAGAAAAAAGAACCTGCTGGTGGGAGACGCCTGCAGGCCGGATATTGGTCAGTTTAGTTATTTCAGTGTCAAAAGCTACAAATGTGTTAGTGTCGGTTGCACCAAACAGTCATTTGCACATGGTACCTAGCATAGTTTCCCAGAATGGTGTCTTACTTTGAAACATATACGGGATGAGAATTGACAAATGGAACTTTAATTGGTGGTCTCGTTAAGGATGGCTTACCTTATGACTCCAACAGCATTCACCTCATTACAGGAAGCCCATGTGACTGATGTAAACTCACGCTGCAATTTTCGGTAGCACTTGGAACAAGAAATGTAGCACCATCCATTTGATGTGTTGATTCAACTTACAACGCCAGTGCAAATAAATTCTTCTGACTGAATTTATTTTGATTTATTAGAGGCACACACGGGTCAGATATGTTGCAGTAAAATAAATTATGTTTGATTTAACGGCAAACCTGCGGTGGAGATTTCATGATGGTCATTAAGCTTTGCTACTGTCATTCACTCAATCTTCTTAACACCCCCATATTTTGTAGGGCCGGAGGTCGAGCCTTTGCCAATGCCACATGTCCTAAATAAGAACCGCTTTTAGTCAGTGGGTTTGAACTATTAAGGTATTCTCCTTATGTTTCATTACCTTTCAAGATAACTTTTACATGCACCACTCTCATTATTAAAATAGAAATGGATTGCAGAGGTTGCATTCAGGAAGAGCTGACCTGAAAAAGAACTTGAGTCAATTAACATTTTAAAACCATATATATCATGCTTAAGAAATGGTGGTTAATTTCTTACTCCCAATTTAGGGTTGAAGTTTGTGGCAACCACCACCTTCGGTTCAATACTTCTACTCAGAAATTCTCATTTCATTAAGGGCTTTGCCAATCCTTCAAACGCACTTACGCATACATTTGAGTTCCTTGAACGACAGTTACAAATTTTTTTATACATGCCAACACATGGACCTAGTTGCTTTCTACATTTGCTTGAAGCAGTGAAGATAAGATCAAATTATAATTTAGGATGACAGCTCAAATTATTTATTAAGAAAGGAACGTATAATCTATACAAATATATGAGTTTTACAGAAATAATGCTCATTAATTATTTGGAACCTGCATTCGTAAGACTAAGAGTTTTATTTAGAGATGGTTTCACGTTTATCCATAAAACATACATATGATATATGATATGATGTTGATTTGCTTTGGTCCAAAAGCAGTTTGTATATAGTAATACCAAATCACGAAATAGTGAAGACAGCTAGAATATTACTTTTCAGTATAGATGGACATACTATATATTTAAGAATTGGAGCTAGTTGCATGATAAAGAAAGTTGGCTAAACTTTAATAAAAAAAAACTGTATGAGTTTATACCTTTTGATGCTTATGGTAATCATGATGCGTTGTACTCTGAGTCTCTTTTATTGTATGAAGTTCTAGTCCCCTTTACTTGCCCAACAATATATGTGGTAGAAATATACGCAAAGCTAGTAAGTATTATATCAAAATGATATATTGAGAAGTATTAAAAGTGTGAATTTAAATTTAACATGATAAATCTGAAGTGCTCCATCGGGAATGGTTTGAACTGTTTCGGATATCACCATAAAGACGTCCTGGTTGCTTCTTGTTACATCAAAAGCACCCAGCTCATAAACAGACCCTTCAGTCAATAAGTGTTAGAAGATGTTCAACCGGTATACATTTATCGATGCCTGAAGCCCTGAACCACTGTCACCAGAGAAGAAAGCAAGTTACCCAGACAACATCTTGAACACAACTTCGATAATAATGTAGTTAATTAAAAAAGATCTCAGTTAAACAAAATACCTTGGCATCAAGCATTAGCATATCCACGCTCATCAATTAACCTCCTCTCTTCACATTCTGAGACGCCCAAAAACGGAGAAGTCTCGTCTGAACAATATCTTTTCACTGGTGTGTCTTCAACTCAGAAAGGTGTAGCTGGAAGTTGCCATTTTTGAAGATCTTGTCTGAGAGATTCAGTCCAGAAGTAATAGGCGGAAACTATGGGAAACGGGGAGGCCACGTCGAAAGTATATATTGATGGTGAAGAGATCTACTGAACAACAAATAAAGGCAGCACTGAAGAAAAGTTCATGAGATTTTTAGGTTTTCCTCATTGAATGACATAACTCCCGAGCGTTACTTGGCCGAGGAAGTGGAAGAGGGATGGTAAGCTTTTGGATTACAGAAACCCTAATTTTGGATTACAGGAAGCGGAAAAGGGATCATAAGCTCACACACACAAAACCTGGGCCTGGGAAAACAACATGATATAGGTCCGAACAGAAGTCTTCGTGTTGTAGAGCCCATAATGGGTTTCGAGATGTTTTTCAGAATGGAAAAAAATTGATTTCTTTGAAGATTTAATGAATTGACACGTGGCGAAAAACGTCCTATGCATATTGATGATGTGGCAGCATAAGGAGGGACTAAACCCAACTTTATTAGTATAGATAAATGCTTCATAAAAAAACAAAATACCACATCTTCAATTAAATGAAGACCGTGGCATGGAGTAGTGTTGAGGTCTTATTTATTTGACTACTAGTGGTTTGTCCGCGCTGCGCGCAGGACGACAGTAATTTGAATTTTCTTGATGTAGCATATCTTGATTAGTGGATGGTATTTTGAAAGTTTGAGTTATATGTTAGATGATGAAGCAATGCCTGGATCCATGGTGTTGCTAATGGTTTTATGGTTTAAGTATTATAGGTAGATAGTAAGAAAGCTGTGAATTGTATAAAATAGTCTCGGCATTTGTAGTTTAATTTTAGAAAGTAAACTTAAATTTTTTGTGTATCACGTATTATTTGTCTTTATTAATGTTATTTATTTTTATATATAAAATAATGGTGTGGATGGAAAATATTTATTAATAAGGATAAATTATTGATTATTTTGTCTGGAAATGAAAAACTAAAGTAGAAAATACTACACAAATAAAATTGGAAATTAAAACATGATATTCCATGTTATTAATCATATTGTGGGTGGAATCATAGATTATTTTTCCTACATATTGGGTAGTTTTTGTTTGTACGAAGCCATTGATCAATGAATGTCAAATAAAAATTATGACCGAAAGTAAGAGAACAAAGTTTGTTTCTATAGTTGTAATTTCCAAAGCATATAGTGCATATATCGTTTTTTTCTTCTGTAGTTGGAGGCCTATTTGTTTCCTCTAGATCTGTGATGATAAGATCAACGTCAAGTCTTGCAGTCACATTTTGGTTGTAGTTCCAGATGGTAAGAGTAACTTGGAGATCATTAGTTATGGTATTGTAGCCGTTTGGTAGTTTATTCATCACGTATCCAGTAGTCTCTTGAATAAGCAAGGTTGAGTCGGGGTGGTGAATGTGATGGTATGTTAGCATGAATTCCATGTACTAAGTTGTTGAGTCTTTTAAATTATCTTGATTGTCAATGATAGACGGTAGCTGAAAATCAATGATGGATTGTTGTGTATTGAGCATGTGGATGTAGACTTGTTGTGTTTGCCGTGGATTTGCTCATGTAGACTGTTTGGTGTGAGAACTGATAAAATAGAAGTGGCTTGTTATTCATGGTGTAGTATTTTGTGTGAGGATAAGTTGTTTAGATATGTCTTATAGAAGGTGGTGAGTCTAAGTTTTTTTACTTTAATTCTTCAACCGTTTAGTTCAAAGGTCCATTTATTCAAGGGCGTTAACATTTTGAGTCAATGGTTTGTGATAAGTTTGTTGTTTTGTCTACGTTGAGTTGTTACTTATTTCGAATACCATGTATAATGATGTGTAGTGTGTATTTGTATGAGAGCTGGATAATATTAGTTCTTTTGTATTTGCATTATTCTCATAATGAGGTTTTTCTAGTATAATAGAATGAGGGGATTTTTTTTTAAAGATTTGATAATGAAAATAGAAATACGAAATGTATAGGTTGTGTATTTTAAATATATAGATATAAGTTATACCAATGGGGCTTGCGTGTGGATATCGTAAACAAATTATATTATTATATGAAGGATGATCGGTTTGAGTAACCATTTTTAAAGCTAAATTTTTTATGGATTCCATGCGTTAGTCATGGGCCAATAAATAAACAAAAATGTCCAATAAATTATCATAAAACTCAGCTTATCAGTAAGTTTGAAACACCAATTAGAGAAAAGAAGAAGAAGATCCGCTAATTGGAAGAAAAAAATAACAGAAGTTGTCTTTCTGCTCAACACTTGTCGCAAAATGGAGATATGAAGGATGACGTGGCGCATGGTGGAGTCTTTCTCTTCAACTTTATTAGCATAGATATATAATTAGCTATTAGTGTTATAGACTGGTTGGTAAATGCCTTCAAAATTTTTGATCAAAAATATATAAGTAAGATGGAATAAGATTCACCCATTTAGATATATTCCTAGGTCTCTTAGGACATCTCCAACGGCACACATTCCACTCTATTATAGAGTAACTCTGTTATAGAGTGGACCATTGAAGAAAATCCAATTCTATAATAGAGTTACTCTATTTCAGAGTGAAATATAGAGAAAAAATTTGTGCACCATCAGAAATGGTCTTACATGTTCAAGAAAAAAATGTCTCTTACATGTAATGTTGATCAGTTAGCAAACTGTGCGAGGATCACAAATCAGGATTATGTAATATCCTGGCACACTACTTGGCTATTGTAATATTCAGGCTTTCGATATTACAAAGTTGACAAAAAAAGATTGACCCATTGGACCACATATACATCCATGTGTCATACACAGATTACATACCCTTCAGTCAATTCGATTATAACCACCAACCCTCGTAATTAACCATGTATTATTAACTATATGAAGAAAGGAGTTGTGTCGCAAAATTCATGTCATGTGTAAACGACTTGGCTTTCGGTTCGAGTGTTTTACTAGCTTGTGTAGAGTTTGTATGAAACGATTTACCAAATGCTCATCTTTTAATTAGTCGGACGTTTAATCAAATTTGGATATACACCAAATGCGAATTAATATAAAATATATTGTGTAGCGGCGTTCTATAAAATATTGTCGAAGCTGCATGCATGTAAAAAGATTGCTCACAATCAAATAAACACAAACATAAATCAACATCATCATTACATTAAATTATAGCTTCGGCATCATAATATACGACTTACTACGATGTTTAATTGAAGAAATAAATAGAGAAAATAGACGTTTATTCCATAATTATACTATTTTAGACACACGCATATATATGTGGCCATGGATCTTCGATCTATAGACCATATAGAGAAGAAATACGACGAAGAAGTTGGACTCTTGCTTGGAGGAGCAAAATGTGATCAGCCGTGAGACGATAAAGTGTGTCACCGTCAAATTCATCAGAAAAACTCGTTTCTGGAGCAACCATCCGACGGAGACGGCTCATATGCTTCCTCGCGCTCACATTAACCATCACTCTCTTTCTTCTTCCAACGTGAAGCGCTCTACACCTCATCTTTTTGCACACGAACGGTCGTCTTCGTACGTATACGGTATCACAACAAAACTAGAGAGAGAGAGAGAGATAGTTAGAGAAATGATCTGTGGATTAAAACAACATGAGACGATGTGCTTTTATAGATAAATTGGATGAAAAATAAATTTTTTTTTTCTCAACGAAAAAAGACATGACCAACTCTCTCACGCTTGATATACGATCAGTCCTCGTATGCACACGTGTGAGACATTAGTTATGGATTTATATTAGTAACGCGGATAATATAGAAACAAACAACACCACGAGTTAGTCTGATGGTAAACGGTCTGCGGCTGCAAGTGCGGCTCCGGGTTCGACTCGCACTGGCCACCAGAAAATTTACATGTGGATTTGCTCTGGCGTCCGAAGACCGTTGCCTGGTCATGACCCATCTTCGGGTAAGTGTCCTGACCCCCATGTCTCTAGTGTGGACCACCACGGTAGGATCAGGACACTCGGTTATCAAAAATAATAATAATAATAATAATATAGAAACAAACGCACCATGATATACTCAGACAAAACTACCTAGGGCATTGGTTGATCATATTTGAATTTTAAAATATTTTCTCAAAAGAATATTCAAGTATGCATGTGAATTAAGTTTTATTATATATGGACAATGGTGATGGTAGTAGCTACATGATGTTGTGTCTTGGAAACATGTGAATGCTGATTGTATAAATTGTTGTTGCTAGGCTGATCAAATAATACAAGGAATAATTAATGGGTAATTAATTGGTCTACATATACGACAAACAAGGCAACCGTATTGACCAAAACACATCCATAAGTGGATAGCAAATTCGGAAGACTATGAGTCGCTCCACGTTATAAGCTTTACCTCCACAGCCCAACCAACAAATAATTCTAATAGACTAATAAAATTCGTCTCACATTATTGATAATTATTATTTCAACGACAAACAATTGGATGGGTAGATTTCTCTTCAAATAGTATTGTTGATTTGTTGTATGTATAGTAGAGACTGTAGTAGTCAGTAGTGACTAGCGGATAACGTTGTAAAAGATTGCAATTAAATGGGTTTATTCCCATAACCAATCAAAACTTGACTTCTTTCTTCAGTGTCCGAAAGCTATTTATATTAATTATGATTATAAACGAAATTGAGAGGGACCATATAACATTGGAATGTGAACAGTTTTGCAACAAGTGGCTGCACTATTCTTCATGGATCATTCGCAATATGTTGTCAGCAATTTGAAGGGTGCTTAATCACATTTATTAAGAAATAAAAGAGCTATGCTTTTTTGTAAGCCCGGGAATTTTACCTGGACCCGAAGACCTGAATCGGAACCGACCCAAAAATACAGGTTCAGATCCGGATCCGGGTCCATGCTAAGTACCTATTGGATCTTTTTTTTTTGACCCGCGGGTCTCGGTTCGGGTCCGGGTCCTACCCGAGAGCCGTTCGGGTACCCGAAGTACCCGCAAATAATTGTATATACTAGGTATATTTGGGTGATTGGGTATATTTTTGGTATTTTGGATTTTTTTTTTAATTTTCGGGTTTAGATTTTCGGGTATAATTGTAGGTTTTTGGTGAAATTTTAGATTTTTAGAAAATATAATTTGGGTATTCGGGTAAAATTCGGGTATGTTTTAGATCTTCGGGTCTGATTTTGGATAAATTTTTGGGTATTTTTGCGGTTCTTCGGGTATTTTTAGAATTTTCAGGTCCAGTTCGGATATTTCGGGTCTATTTCGGATCCTAAATACCCGAACCGACCCGGATCCGAAATATACCCGAAAATTTTGGGTATTTTACGGATATTGAAATTATGGACCCGAACCGACCCGGACCCGACAAGACCCGACCCGGACCCGACAAGATCCGACCCGGAACCGACCCGAAAAGTTATAGGTACATATATGGGTCTAAATTGCTAGGACCCGAAAGACCCGGACCCGACAATACCCGACCCGAAGATCCGGATGCCATGCCTACTTTTTTGACCAAAAAAAAAAAAAAAAAAAAAGAGGATTTAAACGGAAAAAAAGAAAAGGGCCATGTAGACATCTAAGCCATTGTTTAATCATGCGTAGTGGAGCAATGGTTTTTTAGATATATGGATACATGTGTATATATATTGTTATAACCTAAGTTTTGTTCTATTGTGCGCAAATGTGTGGACCATTTGGTCATTAAGGGTTGAGTTTGTATGTTTAATATGTGTGGTATAATTTGCAGATAATTCGTCCGCTCTAGGATCTACTCAACTAAACTTAGTCAGATGCTTCCACAAAACCTTAAATATAATCTAAAGTAAATGCCACTGTAGAAATGCTAAATTAATGTTATTTTCTCTATGCATCCGCTGAGTAGTGTTGATCTTGTTCACCCAAATTAGTTTATAAAGTTTCCTGGAGTGTTAATAACTCTATTAATATCGACAATATTCAAAAACAGCCGTATACGGCCGTGTTTTAAACGAGAGGAGGGTGGGTGAAGTGAAGCCCATGCATGCATGTCTCTTATACATATAAAAAGACACATCACGTCTTTCTCTTGGCTGAGTTGTTTCCACGCTCTCTTTCTCTCTCACATTCATAATAATAATATGAGATTACGATCTTGCGAGCGTACATACACGTGTGCTATGTCTACGTCTATATCTCTAGCCCACCCCCCACCCCACACACTATACAAATCATCTCCGTTTTCTTGGGACCATGCGCATGATCGTTCATGTGCACATGCAAGTGCAAGTGAAATATTGTACGACCCTCAAGATTGTAAGAACTAATTTGTATAAACATAAAGCCTCCAAACTATTACAACAAACTAGGATAAACATGCGCCTTGCGAATAGTAAATTTATATAAAAATTATTTTAAAAATATCATAAGGAAAAAAAATTTAAATTATTGATCGAATTAATATATTTGACCCTTAAACAATTTTTTAAAAACTTTTTTTTGTTAATTACATAATTTGTTTACTAATAAACTGATCTCATTTTTAAAAATATTTTAGGTCAAAGAATTATTTATCGCATAAAAACCTAACGTTTAGGTCGAAGAATCTCATGCCTACTATTTGGTTACAATGAAACTATATCAGCTCGGTTTTATATCATGATTTAGCAAACTAAAAGTTAATTATGGTTATGAGAAGTTTACGTTCACGTGCCAATCCTATCTATCTTCGATATTTTTCTTCTTTTTGTGTCATTTTGGTTATCTCTCGATATAAATGTTGATTTTTGAGTTTATTCTCATTTCTTTCTTTTATTTTGGCCTAAGATTTAGAAAATGTTTAAGATTAAAAATTATTATAGAGATACATACTTACGTTAAGATCTGCACCTTGTGCAGATCTTATACTTATTTTATACTTTTCTGCATAATATGAAATAATAAAATAATAATTATATATTAAATATAACTAAGAAATCAGTTACTATTATGTAATAAATTGGCTTGTACATATAAATCAAATGATCGCTCTTGTTTATTCGCAATCATTTTAGAATAAATAAATCAAAACAATCAATCTTATCTATCGTATATGATATATAATTAAATTTAAACGATATGAAGTATATATATATATATATTAAAATAAACACCTATTAAAATAAAATTATATTAAAATTTAAGCAAAAATCTCGGGCGTAGCCCGGGCTTACCCTGGCTTACCGTAGTTATATATATGATGTAGATTGACTTCTACTTATTTTCTTTCTGCATTCCATTAATCTATTCAATATAAAAATTAAATCAATTTCTAAAGAGTATAAAAATATAACATATTGACCAAGAAGGGAAGGGTATTCAAAACCAAAAAAAAATCATACAGATTATTAGCAAATTTTCACTATTTAAAATCATTAATTATATATATTTTAATCACATTATGTAATTCCATACGTTTTATTTAAGAAAATAATATATAATAAATAGCCACCTTGCTTTAGTTAATATCATGTTGTATTAAATGTTTCTAATGAGATATAAAAATCGAATTGGACCAACATGTTTTTCAATTTCAATGTGAGAGTGACACGTAGGATTACTTAACTACCTAATTGATTGACACATAAACAAGAGGTCTTTTTTAATTATAACAAAATTGAGATTACATCTTTTCAAATGTTCTTCGGTTAATATATAGGGGATTTGTATTAATTTCAATTAAATTATTTATAACTTTGAAAATTTCAGGATCCAGAGCCGATTTAACTTTTTGGGCCCCCAAACAAAAAAATGTTTTGGGTGGTAATTGTTAGTTTTTGTAAAAAAGTTCAAAATCCCATCATAAATATTGAATCGGTGGATGCCAAAATAAAATATTGAATCGGTGACCTTAAACGTGTTAAGGCCATGATCATCCCCGTCCCCAAACCAGTTTGTTTAAGGAGTGGGTCCCGCGGATTTCACTAAAACCGGTCGCAGAAGTCGCAATATAAGAATTGGTTCTGTCATGTTTCTTGTACTGTTTGCGAATCCCACTGACACGTAACGGTCCGCAGTTGATTTTTTTTCCTTTTTCTTAATCAGACAAAAAAAAAAAAAAAAATTTAGAAACCCAAACCAATTTTAGCTATAATGGTGCTCTAAGAGCATCATTATCGTACAAACCCTTAATGAATTTTTTTTCTTTTCGTTTTTGTCTGATTAAAAAAAAATTAAAAAACCAATCGCGGACTGCCACGTGTCAGTGGAGTCCGCAAACAGTTGAAAAAACCCACCGAAAACGTCTCTTATTTGGTGACTTAGGCCATGATTATCCCTAATCTTAGTTTTTTTTTAAAAAAAAAAAAAAAAAATTAAAAAGCAAACCAATCGCGGGCTGCCACTTGTCAGTGGGGCCCGCGAACAGTGTAACAAATTCACTAAGATCGGTTCTTAATTAGTAGTTTTTGTAACCGATACTTAATGGTTTTGTGGGGGTCCACGCACTAAGAAACCCACTAAGGACCCCGGATAATCATGCTCGTAGGCATACAATTTTTGTTATTTTGTGGGCTCCCCGGTACTTTTTGCTTAAGAGACCCTTCATTTTGCACGGATAAAGATGCTGTAACAAATGCAACAACTAGTAAAATCACAAGTGTTTTTGTCAAAATTCTGACCCTTAATTTGTTAAATAGATTGTCGACCCAAGCACATGATTGACTAGCTCGTAGTCAACGCCGGCTCATGGTTACCCCCTAACCATGGGCATGTTCCAACACGATCGTGTCATATGATAGACATCTCATTTGTGTATTAGTATTTCGATATATCTCGTCCTATCTATTCAGATTACTCCGCCTACTAGCTTTGCATTATTTCTAAACAATCTAGACTAGGGAGACTTTGTAAAATTGACAGATCTGATGTTACTCTGATTTTGATTGCAGTAATGAATATTGTAATGCATACACGCAACGCATACATAAGTCTTCTTGCATGCGTGTGGAATTGACAGATGGGAAGGGTCTGCGATGTGGGACACTGAAATTGAATGAACCTCACGTGCACACGATCACTACTTGTAACCCTTTCCTCTTCTCCTCTCCAGCTTCGGTCCTTTTCACCATTTTCACAAAATTGGTTCTGGATCCTACTGTTTTAGTTTCAACTCCTTAAAAGATAAGAATAGATATTCATCTTCAAAATGTAAGTTTTGCACGTAATACTTTATGTTTTTGGTAGATCAATATCAGTAAATAACAGACGCTGAAAAAGAAAGTGCAATAATCTGAATAATTATAAATATATTTAAAATGGTTTGTTTCAAAATCAAACTATTCCGGTTTTCTTGACATACAACTACTTATGAAAGACTAGACAGGGTAACATGGCAATATGTTCAGACAGGACACATCTTTGTCATCCTCATTCATACATCACTTCCTAAAAAGCTTATCAACAAGAAACGCTTTACAATCACACGATAAACCCTATTCTTCTTCTCCTCTCCAAGAGCTCTTGTAACTATCGCATCTAATTAATTAAATTTGTATTTTACAATGATTACATTGGCTATTATGTCTACACATTAACCTCACTTGATCGGAACTCCCCTTGGATCTGGCTTCACCGTCTTTTCCTCTGTCATATAACAACGAAAAAAACATTTTAGTACTACTCTCATTAGCCTTAACAGATATTTTGACAAGCAGCCTTGTCTTGTTTAATGTTAAACAAAATTTGGAGAAAGTACACAGCTCTTATCCTAGTCTAGCTTATAGTAGGCACGAGGCTGTCTTCAGAACATAAAGACATAAGTTTCTTCCATGTAAATATTCCACTAGACACTGGTGAATGATTAGACTATGAGTGTTACTAAGCAGTAAAGTTCCATTAACATAACATTATTAGGGGAATCGAACAACATACTTGGAATAGACAAAAAAAAGTGGTGACAGATCTGTTTCAACGGCTTACTCCAGTTCGTTGTCCGTCTAAGATGACAAGTGATCGTTTCGAAGAGCTGATCCTTCCGTTATGCAATGCATGGTCTGCAGTGTCTGACCTGAGATTCCTGTTATCTTCCCTCATGGTTGATACTTCCATCGTAACCAAGTTCGTGATTTTCGATGTACCTGCTTCACAGTCTAATCTATCTAAGAGCCAATGCAGAATCTAATCTATACTGAACAAAACTAATTTATATATTCACCTATCTATATACTAACACTACGGTGGTTGTTATCATACCCTCTCATAGAGAGAGAAGATGCCTAGTAATGTGTTACAAAGCTCTCATCTTTAAGCTAATTACCAGGCGAGTTCATCGGTCTGTACATATAATATTCACAATACTGACACCCATCAACAGTTAGAGTATAGACAATTTAGTAAATGTTTATATATTTTGTTTTTTGTTTTTTTTACAAATTTGGAGATTATATATATATGTGAATTTTTCCAAAACAATTTGAGGGATATAGGCCAATGCTCACCAGCCTATGCTCAGGGCCGGTCCCGACAATATCACATCACATTCTACACTAACTCAAGAACCATCTTATATTACCTGCAACAGGCAAGTCTTCCGCCTTAGAAGATTCGGAGTTAGACGGTGGAGGCGTATGTATCTGCGGCGGGAGCGGTGACAAATCGGAAAACAGAGGAGCGTACAAGTATGCATCGGACTTGAGGTAGGTGACGATACTCCTGACAAGTCTCTTGCTTTTCCTCTTGTGTTTCTTTCTCGCGCTCAGTGGAGTTCTCTTTGCTCCCTCCATGTTCATTCAATCTCTTGTGCTTCGGCAAAACGATGAACGGTAGTGATACCACCGACGAACGACAGAGAGAAGAAGATGAGGACTTGTTTTACAAGTAAGGGCTTAAAGGCCGTCTCGTCACACGTGTCGCCACGTCTTACGATGCTTTGACAGATGGGTGTTGAAGGAAACGACATGTGTGTTTCCGAACTTAAGCTGTACAGATATTTTCTGGATATAAACACACATGTTTTGTAAATGTTCGGATCTCTATGGGCCTAGAGTAAGCCCATAACTAAACATTTTTGGTTTATTGTTCTGAGGCTGAGCTATTAAGTTTACTATTACTTCCCGTTTTAAACTCCATGAAAACCGTTATATGTGAATCCAATCATCCATACTTAAGCCCACGACAAACAAAATAAATGAGATCTATTTGAAACACTAAAAGCTGAAGATGGCAAGAATTTGCAAATCAAATAGAACCGATTTTCTCAATTCGAAGTGGAGCTTAACTTTATTATGACTGAAATGAATATATTATTTGAGGTAACGTAAGATTACTTTTAAAATATAATTTATATATGGATGAAGTTTTTAACCAAACCAAACTTGTCGAACTGAACCAAACTGACCCGAAAATGTTGGTTTTTGGTTACTTCGGTTCGAAATTTAGGTAACGAAATTCGGTTTTCAGTTTGTTTCGGTAATCGGTTAGTTTGATATTCTAAAAAATATCCAAACAATATCAATCTTAACCAAAATTATGAACCAAACTAACCAAAATCCAAACCGAACTAACCAAAATTAACCAAATTTTTCAAATTTTATTCAATTTTAACCAAAATTTTAACCGAACTAACCACAATTTTCTTTTTTGAAACTAAACTAACCAAAAACCAAACCTAAACTTTTCGATTCACTTCAATGAGATTTCTACCGACCTGAAATAACCGCAAGCCTATTTTTATATATGTCATCCTGAAGTTAATTTTTTCTTCCTAAATTTTTTATATAGTAAAATTACATATAAAGTATGAATATTATTACATTACATAAATGAGATTTTGAAAGAGTCATGTTCATTACATAAATGCGATATTTTGAAAGAGTATCCCATCCAATGAAAATACTTTTAAGCATCTACTTTATACGAAAGTGGATTACGGATGCATATACATAAAGTATGTATTAATTGTAGGGGCAAGCCGGTGGCAAAAGCTGGTAGGTAATCGGACAAAAGTGAAGTGCATGGTGGATTGTTGTCGTCGATCGGGTCCAAGTCCAAACGATCAGAAAGCGCCCGTTCATCTAATGCACCCCACTTGCACCATTTAACACCTCTCCTATCGATTTGTATGTAATACAGACACTCGCACATCTGTAGACCGACCAAAATTGTTTCTTATCGCCAAAAGAATAATATCATTTGGTGTATACGTATGGTGTACAAAATTTCCGGAACAATACATATACATATGCAAACATGGATGTTTATTATATATAAAACCCACATGGAATATCTAGGCTATCACGTTTTCCAATACAACAAGGCCCGATGTGACTTATAACTTATAAATCAATCTCCGTCAAATCATAACAGTAGTCGGTAGATGGTAGTTGCTAGTTGGGGAGCTCGAAACTCATAGACTTCACTCATCTTCTCCTAATTCCTCATTTAACGGTCCTTTTTTTTTTTTTCATTTTTCTCTATTTTTGTTTAGTAGTATAGTAAAACTCAAATTTCAAGACTAGCATGTACTCTTAGAACACTTTTAATAGGGGTTTTATCCATTGAAGTTCTAAACTTTTATATATATGTATGTATATATTATATATATATATATGTGTGTAATTGTGGGATCTAATACTTTACGAGAAACCCAATCCAAAGTTTCTTAAAACATGAAAGTTTAAAAATTTTGGGTTGGGTTTTCCTTAAAATAATGAACCTCATAATTACATATGCATATATAATATATACAAACATATATGTATATACAAGTTTAGAACTTCAATGGGTAGAACCTCCAATTGGAGGTGCTGTTACATAGACTTATTGAGTCGACTATATTTTGATCCGCACGTCCGTACAAATATTTTTTATTTTATAAATGTATTTAATATTATTACAAATATTTAAATATATATTTCTGTTTTAGCGTTATATATTGTGTAACTCTATAATATTATTGTTTATATCTCTTATTCGGTATTATTAATATATAGGGATTTGTTTAATACATTAGTTACGATAAAATAACAATTTGAAATAACCAAATAGAGAACCTCCTGCAAAATATGTTTTTTTCTTTAATTTATACATTTTACATATAATACATTTTTAAAATTTATTTATTTATATTATAGAAAATATATATGTTTAATATAAATATTTATATGTTGTGTTAAAAAATATACTTTAACATATATCATTTTAGTATTTTACGAGATTTAT
The DNA here is from genome assembly GCF_000695525.1 of Brassica oleracea var. oleracea. Classification (NCBI taxonomy): domain Eukaryota; kingdom Viridiplantae; phylum Streptophyta; class Magnoliopsida; order Brassicales; family Brassicaceae; genus Brassica; species Brassica oleracea. The sequence goes on from NC_027756.1 coordinate 41,020,242, forward strand.
AAGTAAAAGCACTATTTTGTTTAAATAATATAGCCCTATTATTTTCGTAACTTTTATACATATCAACATCTATCATATTATTTTAGCAAATTTTATTGATATAGGATATTTTTTGCATGTTATGCTATCAAGTTTTCTTTTTCTTTTTTTAATTAAGATTTCAAAAATTTAGATTACTTTAATTTTTACAACATATATAGTTTGTTTTTTCGTGGTGCATTTCAAAAAGTTATTCTTTATTATCTATGATTTTATCTTTTGTAAAATTTGAAATATTATCATTTTGAGTTTGAATATTTATTTTCAAAAGTGTATATTTTGTCAAGAAAACTTTGTAAAATTACACAACTATTTTTGACTTTGGAATTTGTTTTTGTTACTACATTAATAAATTATTTTATTAAAAAAATTGAATTTTGGGTAATATTTTCTGATTTTTTTTCAACAGATTTTATTATAATTAAAATTAAAATACATTTATAATTAAAAATTGATATTTTAATAATATTTTGAATGATTTATTAAAATTTTATAGTTTTCTAATAACATATTTTTTAAATAGTATATGAACTAAAGGTTATTATATTTTTGTATATAAACATTTTTAAACAATATATTGTAGAGAGTTTCAAAATAAATGAAAAGATAATATATATATATAGATATAAAAGTTTGACCTATGTTAATAAATTTATTTTTGTATAAAAAGATTATATAGTTTACGAATTTTAACCAATTTTAATGATGAGTGGTCATTTATTTAAATGAAACAATTTAAGAATTTTTTTTAATTTACCTATTTAATATAATTTTTTATATTTAATTTTATATAATACAGAATATATTTATAAATTTATAAAAATAGTATAGACTTTTTTTTCTTGTTTTATAATAAAATTGTAACTAACATTGATTTATAATAATATTATACAACTAATTACGAAATTAATTAATGTGTTATTTTATAAAATATTTAAAAGTTTAATAAGATTTTGTTAGATTATTTCTCAACAGATTTTGTTATAATTAAAAAAATAAAAATTTAAATTTAAAGTTGGTTTATTATTAATGTAAATAATCAAATATGTCATATTAATTAATAGTATGACCCTAAATTAATAGATTAGATAGAGTGGATTGTTGGTTTAATTTAAGTTGTCCGGTTTTAATGTAATAGTAATGTCTAATATAATTATATTGGAACTAACTCGATATGGTCTATAAATTAAGTAATATACTATCAAACTTGAAACAGTCCAAAATTTAAATGACAACTTTAATGGTAGATAAAAATAAGATTCTATTTCAAAGAGTAGATTAATATTGGAGGACAAAAAGACTTCACTTACTTAGCATAACATCCTCCATATTTTCAGAATAATTTAAACATTGATATAACCGCTTAATCAATAATTTATTGAAATATATTTGTAAATGATTAAAAGAAAAAAAAACGAATTTTGATAACAAACAAAAAAAAAAGTAAATAAGAATGAGAGGTACCATACTTTTCGTGCCAATCTGAAACAGGTTATAAATTCAAAGTGTGTGGGGTCAAAATGTTTATCATATGACGCTATATGTCACCAGAGAACTATGATACTACTAGTTATCCAAAAAAAAAAACTATGATACTATTGCTTATCTCTCTTAATATGAAATCACAATCTGTTAATATCAATTTACGAATGAAAGATAGACTGGTGCAGATGTCGTTAAACGTCAATTACACATTTACGAGGGAACTAACCCATAAATACTCCTCTTACATGTGATTTCAATCTTATCAATATTGATATCAATTACTAACATAAAGGATAAGAATAATTAACACTAATCCATTGGCATAATGATGGACTTGTACTGAAATTGCCGGTAAGTGCATCTAAATGTAAACATATTTAGGAGAAACACAATCCCATATATACTCATATTATGCGTGGTAGCATTGTAGCAATGTCATCAAAGCTGATATATCAAGTAGTAATCTAAATGATAAGAATAGTCGACTCTAATCATTGATATTACATAACGATGTTTGTTTCTTTCAGATTTAAACGGAAACGACTGTTGACAACAACAGAAAAAATGATTGCCGTATTAAAACAATAACCAACTAATAGTATGAAAACTTGAGAAATTACGTTTTTAATACTGAAAGTTTTAGATGTTAAATCTATAATCTCTATTGGATTCCGAGTCAGCATTTGTAGATTTTGATTTTAGAAAAATCTTTCATATTAAAGGAGGTTAGAATCCAAACACACAAGAAAATAAACTTCTTGTACTGCCAATAAACCATGAACACTTTGATCAATTTACATGTTTCGTTGTAATCTATCTGACTCGTAATTGTATTTGATCAATTTTAGAAGTTTTGGGACAGATAATTAGTAGTATATATAGAAGAAATATCATTGACGTTAGTTGTCGCTGTTACATTACACTGCTATTTCAAATTTAAAAAGAATTTACTGACGTAAAAACAACAATTAGCAGCTATCCTGAAAATAGTTGACAAACGACTATATTTTGGTTCGTCGTCTAAACAGTATAAACAATAAACCAAGTGGAATAGATAAAGGGTCTTCAGTGTTTCAAAAAAAAAAAGAAGATAAATGGTCTTCTTAACTCTTGTAGGCTAACGGCTAATGTACATCAGATGATCAGAATATGGATGTTGGGTGATTTTGTAAACGATTCTAGCCGACTAATAAATGTAATCACTTATATACTAAAGAAGAATGATCGTAATAAATGCATTCACACTATAATAGACACGTGGCAACCTCACAATGATTTGATAATAAATAGGCTAATGCGTTCACACTATATTCATAAATGTGTTTACACTATATATTTCGTATTTTTTAATATAAAACTCACATGCATGGTTCCAATAAAACTTTGGATTTTTCGGTTCGAATCAAAACAAATAACGAATCAAAAGCTAAACTATATATATATATTATTTTTATTGTTTACGGATAAAATTGGGCAAAATATTTATAAATTTTGATTTGATTCGTTATCCGTTTTGATCTGAACAAAAAAAAATGGATATCCGTACCTCTACGAAACAAATCAAATTCTAAAATACAATATAAAAAAAAAAGCAAATCACAAATACCAATATTATTAAGAACAAATATCTAATTCGATCTGTTATATGCATATATATACATATATGTACAGAATTATATATATATATATATATATATATGTTATATATATATATATATGTTATATATATTATAGTTTATATAAGTTTTACAATATTTTTATGAATTAAATTTATTATATTACGTATTAAAATTTAAAAAGTTAAATAATATTTTATTTTTATTTTTATAATAAAATGTTATTATTAAAAAATTTACTTATTTTTAAAATTTTATTTTATCTACGGATCAAATCAGATATTCTTTAAAATTCTAAATCATTTCGGATATCAGAGTCATCGACTATCCATGTGGCTAAAGATTGAATCGACATGAATGCCTCAAAATATCCGGATATTCGATATGTGCCCACCTCTATTTACAGATACAATTTATTTTTCTTTATATGAAAAAAATTCACTAATGTCAAGGCCTTTTTAATTTTTAATTAATTTTAATTTTATCTTTCATGTATTATTTTGAACAAAAATGAAATTTAATATTAATTAACAATATCTTTATATATTTGTCAAATATTTTTATATATTTTTACATACACATACATGTGCACCTTGATGTGAGCACCTTGATGTGAGCAACTTGTGACTAAGTATTTACCATAACTGAAGTATATTTTTTCTTGGAAGGTGAACTGTTTTTTTCTTAGTGCTTCTTTCGCTACTGACAAAATTGTAGTGAAATGATTTGTCTTAATAATTTTTTTTTCTTTTTCTTGAACTATTATCCGTTTACAAACGATGATATGAAGCGATTGGTTCGATATGACGATTATCTAAAATTCATAACATGAAAATAAAAAAATAATAGTAATTTTGGTTTTTACCAAAAAAACTAAAAAATCAAACATTCTAACCGAATAAACCAAAATAAATATTAATTTAAAATAATAGTTATATTTTATGAGATTAAAAACCAAAAAAAAAACAGAAAACAAACCGATATCCAGATTAAACAGATTTAATGTGTTTTTATTAAAAATAACAAAACTAATAATCACATTCCGCGCAAGGCGCGGATTATTACCTAGTCTATATTATAATGATTGAGTTTTTGCTCTCTCCTCAGCGCGCTACGTCAGCATTTTGTGGGTCCCACTTTTAAAAAGTGTGAAAAAGTGTCAAGTTTATGGCTCGAACCCGGGTTATTGAGATATAAACACCAACATTTATACCACTAAACTAAAGGATACTTTGTACATTGATGGTCGAAACTAATATATATTTATGAAGGTCGGAAACCCTTATTTCTTCGGCTTTCTCTGTAGGCCGGGCCTAGGGAAGGAAAATAATATAGATTATTTTGAATTAATTTCCTGATTCTTTGTTGAATAATATTATTTGCAGATTCTGTGATTCATGAGTTTATTCCCGCCGGACGTGCTAATCATTACATGCCATCTTTGAAAGCTGGTTCCATTGTGTAAGTCGATCGTTTTGGGGTTGATAGGTGCTCAAGCATGTACAAGATAACTGATCATTCATTCCTCATTTGTTTCATCTCACCAACTATTATTGATGAAGTCATCACGGATGCTCCTAAGATCAATCTCCAGTCATAATTAGATTGTTTGACAATTTCCAAGTGATTGCGAACACAAACCTAGAACTCCCAGTTATATTATCATATTGCATCTGAGTTTATATTATGTTTCGATATCATAACTGATTTTTAAACTCGCAGATGTGGTTGAGCAAATCCGTTCTGTCCAGGGCTCTGACCTTACCAAAGAAACAACCCGAGTAGTTATCTGATCCGTAAGAAACAATCAACACACAATTCCCTTTATATTATTATCTATATTGTGCTAAAATCAATAATCAAAAATATTTCCTACCCAAAATATATGGTTGTCTATTTATCTTCCTTACTTATCAAACTAATTTTACACAAACATTTATTTTACAGTTTAAAAGAAACCACAACATCTCAAACAATCAAAACACCAAAAATTAGAATTCCAAAAAAGACAAATCATTAATGATCACCTCTTTTTTTTTGTCTAATCTTAGAAATAAACTTCAAAACAAATATATCAAATCAATCACCTCAACTAAAACTCAACAACACATACATCGAGTCAACTAAACAAATACAAACTACACGGCTAACTATTTAACAATTTATAAACTTACTTTCGCAAAGAAGAAGACGAAGACGACAACCAAGATCAGTGAAATTATCTAAACAAAAAAACAGAGTAGATTACCGAACTCTGATGAATACAACTAACAATGATTTTTGTTTACATATTACCCATCAAATAAAAGAGAAACAAACACAACCAAACCAGAAGATACAAGATAAAATCCCGACAGACACAAAGACGGCAACAACATCTCCACCTGCTCACTCCTCTTGTCTTATAAAAACAGCTTACATGTCCAATGTCAACAGGTCAATGTTATTGTCTTCTTATGAGAAATACATAAATTCGTTTAAAACTCATTAATGCCAAAATACTCAGAACTGTCACACATTTTATAGTTATTTCTACAAGTCTTCATGTATTTGTTTTAAAGGTTCGGTAAGAGCAAAACGTTTAAAAATAAAAAAGAAACATATAACAGACATAATAAGGATAATAAAAATTATTACTTAATACATAAAACTTACACAACTAAACTGGAGAAAAAATATCCAGAAAGAAAAGGTACTCTCAACAACTTTAATATAATTTATGTACTCTTAATAGTAAAAGAAACAAATTAAAAAGACAAACAAACAATAAGTTTCAGTGACACAGCAAACAACACCACAAACTATATCAATCACATTACTGACACAGTTTAGTACTTCATAAGTGGAGAACAATGCATACAGAATTCATCATCACAATTCAAACCCTATAACAATAAAAAGACTTGAAAAACAACTTGAAAAACAACTGAAAACGCAAAATTCACAACTACAATAACCCTAGCAAATATTGAGATGAAACAAAAACTTTGTCCACAAGCGATGCCCCTAGTGTATATAATATATAATCGAGGAAAAGAAACGTTTTGTGGATATGTTTTTTTTTCAGAATGATTTGATGACCACTTTTTTAAAAAATAAAAAAGATACTGGAGGTTACAAAAACATTTATAGTATATGATCCGACGTGTAAATTCCTAACCTACTAAATAAAAGTCTTACAAATTAAAAACCGGACGGGCTAAGAGCATCTCCGAAAGAAATTTCATAACTTCAGATATATAGTTTTTTGCTTTTCAAAAAGAAATTTCAAAACTTCATATTTAAAGTTTTAAGAACTAAAATTTCTTATTTGAAGTTTCAATATTCAAAACTCTAAATTTGAAGTTTCATCTTTTTATTTTCATTTTGATCCTTATAACTAATTACACATCATATTTATGATTCTTAAGTATTTTCTCATTTATTATTTTAATCTTATAACTTTTGTATATCATAAATATTTCTATTTTATTTTTATAAATTAAAATATTACACTTAAAATTAAATTAAAATTTATATATTTTTAAACTAGAATTGGACAATAAGAATATTACAAAATAAACTTAATAAATTTTTTTAATAAAGATACTTGAAGACATAATTACTGCAGAAATTTAAATATTACAACAACACTAATAGTCTAGTAAATTTTATCTGGAACCTCAAAAATATTGTCCAAGCAAATTTTGTGTAACCGAAGATGGAGCATTACAGAAATAATTTTGCAGAATATGTGATATTTTACTTGTATTTTAATATTTAATTATGTATTTCTATTTATAATTTTATATTTTAGTGTAAGAATTTATCAATTTATATTACTGTAATATTTTTATATATGTGGTAGTTATTTATAAAATTTTTATGGATTTATATTAATTTTGACAAATATGAAGATCATAGTGTAAATTATAAATATTTTTGAAGTTAAATTTGAAGTTTTGCTTTTGGAGAAAAACACTTTGAAACTTCAAATATATAGTTTTGCAAACTCTTAAATATAGAGTCTTTTTAGAGATGCTCTAACTACCATAAAGTATTGATTACCACCAATGGTGGACGTATGGTAGCAACGGGGTCACGTGCCCCCGGTTTATTTTTTATTTTCTTAACGAATCTTGTGATTGTGGTTAGGACAACGGTCATTTCATACCCAACATATCGCGATATATTCAATTCATACCCGACTTATATGATCGTGCTAAAACATACCTGAACTTCCAAAAATTTCAAATAACATACGTAATGTTTATTTTTTGGTCAAATCATACCTCAGCTAATCAGCTGACACATCATCTAATTTTTCTGAGCTAGATGCTACGTCAACTAATTTTGCCGACGAAGATGCCACTTGTTCATTTTTTTGAAAAAGCAAAATAATCATTTTATAATAATATTTTTTTAGAAAATGTAAAATTTATAAATTTTTATCATTTAGTAAAACTAACATATCATAAATATTTTAAATAAACACAACCATAATTAATCGAGAGTAACACGACTGCAATACTAGCATTTAATTTGAATAATTACAACACATATATAACTCTTATAAGGACGGTATTTTGATATGATCGAAACATTTTCAAATCTATCTCTTATATAAGATTAAAATTTAATTATTTAATTATTTTTGTTAATTTCACTAAATAATAAAATTTTACATTTTCTAAGAAAAATATTTTTATAAAACGACTTAAAAAAATGTGCATGTGGCATTTTCGTCAGCTCCAAATCAGCAAAATTAGATGATGTGACAGCTGATGTGGTAATTGTGGTATGATTTGGTTAAGAAAATAAACATCAGGTATGTTATTTGAATTTTTTGAAAGTTCATGTATGTTTTAGCACGGCCATATAAGTCGGATATGAATTGAACATATTGCAATATGTTGGGTATGAAATATGAAATTACCGTTTTCCCGATAATGGTTTATAACTCATTCAAATCCTATGCTAGTGCCCGCAACTAGTTCAAATTCTATGATGGTGCCAGACTGGATGGTGCCCCCCATCTATAAACTCTCCTAGATCTGCCACTGATTACAACAAATCCGTCGAGCCCATCTGCAATTTTGCTTGAATATATAAATAGAAAATTTGGAATGCATCTAAGTATCCTAAGTTCCTAACGTAACTCATCCCAAGATACATGACCATTGTGACAGTGGATAGAGCGACCTATGGCTCAGCGCGTAAACTTAGACCATGCACGCATAAGATAATTCGGGATACATGTGCACCGGATAGCTCAGCATGCAATATTGATACCTTTGAAAAACTTGCACCACTGTAAGAAAAAAAAAACATTTTCTCAACAAAAGGCTTACAGCAACATTATAGAACACTAAAATCAATACATATATAGTACCATACAAGTTTTTCAAGTATGACAAATTTGTTTACTTAACAACTTATATCTTTCTTATTATTTCCCGGTTTGTAAGATGATATAGCTGTTTATACATGTGTTGACAAATACTTATATGAATAATATTGATTGAAAACTGAAACAAATTTTGAAAAGTGTTTTCCATTTTCTGGTAATTGATATACCATTTCAAGTGGGTTTTCTTTTCACAGTCAACTTGAGTTTTGTTGTGAATCTTGTGATATGAGAGCCGTCCAAAATATTTTTGACTACCAAACAATGAAGATCCACTACCAAACAATGAAGATCCAAAATATTTCCAATTTTACCAAAAGAAGTCTCCTATATTCTGGGGTTTCTACTCCTTTCGGGTTTTAAATAATAGCTTAAACCTAAGTTAAATGAAGCTAAGCCCTTTCAAATCTGTTCTTTCGAGATTCCACCTTCCTGCCTATCCTATAAGAAGTCGAACACATGTGCCCGTTGTGCGTATGTATGTTGAAGGGACTTATTTTAACAACTTCATGTATACATAATAAATTATGTATGTAGTATAAATGACTACTGACCACTACATAATGACCCTTTTAGAATTTTATTTGTAGTTTTTATACTTTAAAATTAATTGTTTGGCTATATACACAATGAATCATCAATGAATAGCAATTAATTTTATTCAAAATCTTAATGAAAATTTTATAAAATATTAAATGCTAGTACTATGTGCGAATTTTGTTGTTTTGAACGGACTATATACAGGTCTATCATAAAATATAAATAATTATTGATTAAAGATTAAATAATCTATTTTAACTTATTTAGAAATCATTTATATTCTTATCGTTATAAAATGATCTATATTTTAGAATAAATATTATTTCAAAAAATATTTTTACCTTTGTAATGCATTTTTATTAGGTAATATATTGTAAACCTCGAATAAATTAATTGTGTTTATTGAAGTTTAACTGAATAAAAATTGTGATAAATAGTTAATTACCAAAAAATAATGTATCTTTAATCAAAATCTAAAATAATTTATTAATATGTGTGAAAACTCTAAAACGTACTTTTTAAAACAGAAAAAGTATATGATAGTTAACCACCAAAATTTTGGAAGCTAAAATGAATAGTTATATACTCAAAAGTCAAAACTAGCCAGGGTATATGACTAGGTCATATTTTTCCATATTAGTAGTACTCCCTTTGTTTCATTATAAGTGTCGTTTTAGGTTTCGACACACGGATTAAGAAAAAAATTAATTTTGTATATTTCCTATAAAAAAAACAACTATTACCTATACACCTAACCATATTTCAACCAATAGAAAAATAAATTTTGCATAAAATTACTAAATTTTGCATTGAAAATCGAAAACGACACTTATTTTGTAATGGAAAAAATTCTCTAAAACGACACTTAATATGAAACGGAGGGAGTATTATTTATCGTTATTAGCACCTATATATTAATTAATCAAGTTAATCATAAATACTTTTAAGTTTTGAAGGGAAATAGTTATATACTTTATTGTAATTAATTGTATAATTTTGAAACATAAAATCAGTATATCTGATTCAACTGGTTAGACCGTGTTGATTCATAAAATGATTAGCTTGGCCTATTCAACATGCGAGTCGAGGTTGAAAATATTGCAAATCTCACTTAGCAGTTAGCACTAGCAGTAGTGCTAAAAGTTGTTTAGGGTTTAGGGATTCGGTACTGGCGAGTTTTTGCACTTGACTCAAACTTATTTAATAATTAATACTATAATTCTGAACACAATTTTCGGGTGAATAACTGTTCTACGCATTGATTATTTGCCAAAATTAACTTCCAACTAGATGCGAAAACATTAACATGGAAATTAACAACTATGTACAAGAAAGTAAACACTGGATGATTTTTCTTGTCAATGCATTAAATAGCGAGCCTGACACTATAGCTTACATATATGTTTTGACCAACTTTTGGATTTGATTAATGTTTTACCCATGGCATTTATATGAAGTTTAAACCCTATCTAAGCCTGTAACATTTGTACAGTACCAGTATCGTACCCAACGTGGCATGAATGCTGATTAATTTGTGGTTTGAAAATCACTTAAAATATAAAGATGTAAACCAAAAATGAGAAAAAAGGACAAAGTGAAAAGAAAATGGACAAAATGATAAGAGTGTACGAAGAAGCCACCGAGAGGGAGAAGTGTAACCATCGCTGCTTCAACCGTAAACTGAACACTAAATGCGTGTGAGAGGAAGAGAGTCCAGCTCTGAGAGCTGTGCCATTAAAATAATATAATCATCATAAAATATTACAAAACAATTATTATATACTTTTTTGATAAAATTAGGAGAAATATTAATGTTTACCACTTTTTTGTATTATTATTCATATTTATCTCCGTTAAAAAGACATTTTCAAAAATAATTTCTTCATTAAGTGGCTAAAAACTCTTATACTTTGTTTTCTATATATATAATAAATAATTATTAAAAAATAATAATAATAATAAATTTAGAAAAACAAGAAAAAATATTTTTTTGATGTCTTCAAATTATATATTTTTTTAAATTCGAACTTTTTATAAATTTTTTTTTTCAAAACTTCTTTTTGAAAATCGAAAATTATTTTTTAACTATTTTTTTTTGAATTTTTTAAGTATTTATTAGAATCTTAAATTTCACATTCCAAAAATCCTACATCACCTTTCAACTCTAAACCATAAGTCTAGATTAGTTAATCATATGGTTATAAAAGTCTTTTACTCTTTATTAAAAGTGAGGATAAAAATGGTTAGTGTACACATGAAAAATAATATTATGAATGTGATATTTTTGGTAATTTGTCTAAAATTAGTCAATATTATACTAATGTTTTGAGCTTCTTGATGATTTGGTCCATAATAGAATACACAAACATAAATATACCTGTTTGGTTTACAAGTGTTCATTTTTTTGGCCATTCACACTACAGAAAATAAGGAAGGTATTTTTTTATTTCCACTGATTTTGTATACATTACAGGAGTAATTATCTTGGATCTCATATCCCCTATGAAGTCTGTTCCATAAATTAGATATGCGAAATGTTCCAAATATATATATATATATATATATAGATTAATAAATTTTGGATATATAGTAGAACCTGTATAAATTAATAACGTTGGGACTTTGAAATTTTATTAATTTATAGAGATTATAATTTACAAAAAAATTCCTTATTTAGACTTTTATTTTAAGATATATTTATTCTAAAATAAAAATATTTAATTTTAGTGTATAGAAATTAATTGTTATTTTCTGAAATTTTACATTTATATTAATTTTATTATATTATTTGGTGTATAATATATATAGCATAGAAGTTAAATTTGGTTTTAAATATATTATTACTAAATTTCATCAAAAATATATTAAGTGTTAAGAAAATATAAATATATTTCATTGTGAATATAAAACAAACAAGATAATAATAGGTTCTTACTTATATAAAATATGTATACATATAAATTATTAATTTATAATTTTAATTGGACCATATATTTACATAAAATTTTCTAAAAAAATATTATCTTATTATTTTATCGATTTGTGTCAACTTTTGAACCGGTCCAACTTGGAACCGGCGAAATTTATTAATTTATAGATATTATTAATTTATCGAATATTAATTTATAAAGCTTCTACTGTATTAAAATTGGGTTCGATTATAGATTATAATATGAAAGTTAATATGTTTTTGTATTATAAACTTTATTATTTAATTTTAAATAATTACATGTATATATATATATATATATTATTTCAGTTATTTTATAATATATCAAAATCATTTCTCATATTATATATTTTTGAACTACTAATTTCATAATAATTTGTTTTTGCAAAAAATTTGATATCCTTTTCACGCGATAATGTATATTAAGTAGTACCATTCATCAAAAAATAATTTTAAAATTTTTTGTTTTCTGGTTTTATGGATCTAAATGTAAATTAATTAATTTTTTTTTGTTTCTATTATATATTGTATTACAGTGTTGTTGTTTAATTGGCCAACATCATTAACATACTACTGTTTTGTTTTTTTTGCCAAAAAATTCCACAGTATTGGGATATTAACATATCCTAAACAAAATAGTATCAGAAAAGAATATTTCTTTATTGTGTAATTTTTATTTCTAGATAGAACTATGGAAATAGGTGGCGGAGCTAGAAATATTTTTGAATGAAAAAAAATTACAAAATAATGGGGGCATGTCAAAATTTATACATTAATTAGTGGGGTCAAATGCCAAAATTTGACTAAAGATTATATTAATTTTAGAAAAAAATACACTAAAATTGTTTTTTCCCAAGTTTTACTGGGGTCACTTGACCCCACAACCCCTATATGCCTCCGCCCCCGATGGAAACTTAGAGTTGTATATAAAGAAACCTTGAAATCATGAATCAATAACACATAACTATTTATCTATTACATAACTTCTCAAGGTACCAGAGCCATAACGGTTTTTGTGGACCAAAACTAGCGCTTATGTTTCTTGTGGTTAGAAGAAGTTTGGTCATGGTGATGACAATTGAAGATGACGATCTGGATGATGACGTTGAGGCATGGAATAGTGAACAACTTCGACCTCACAAACTTGTGAATTCACTCATGACCTCCGAACCTGTGACCCACGAACTCACGATCTCATGAACTCACGACCGACGAACTTGCAACCTCTCTACTTTTCTTTGATCAACAAGGATGGCAAACCTTCCTATTGTTACAACGACTTCGAACTGATGAAACTAGACCTGATGATTTTGAAGTGACGATACTGAACTGATGATTTTGACGACGATCAATTTGAATTTGAAGACTTGTAGTTCAAGTTGGTCATACAAAATTTGTATGCTCCAACCTGAGGGAAAGGGTACTGGGATAATAACATATCCTAAACAAAATAGTATTAGAATAGAATATTTCCGTATTGCGTAATCTCCTTTTCTAGATAGGACTATTAAAACTTAGAATAGTATATAAAGAGATCTTGAATTCATGAATTAATAACATAACTATTTATCAATTACATAATTCTCACACAGTTTGATATATATATATAATTTCTTAATTTTGGTAATAGAGGTATGAAAGTGTTTCTCAAGTTTTTTTTGTGGTTGGAGGGAGCAAAACTAAATAAGCTCTAGATTGAAAGTTCGAAAGAAAAACGTCAGCTATTCACCAATGTAAAATATCCTTCTTTTTTTGGGATCAAATCCTTACTCTTTCTTAATATCCTTAGTTTTTTTTTTTTTTTTGTCAAATATCCTTAGTTCTTAATAACTAAAGTATAAATGTTGCTACTGTTATAAAAAGAACTGGAATTTATTTGTATCGCAGGAATTTATATAAGGGCAAAATTTTATACCCGTAGAAAATTATAACACTGAAAGAAAGTGTTTATCTGAGAGAGAAGGGAAGATTGAAGTGTGTATTTGAAACGATCGAACTTGATCGTATATATAAAGAAAAAAATCTACTGTGCAAATAGTGCAGCGGGCCCCATATCATTTATAATTTCAACTTATGCGGCGCTGTGTTCTCTGACTTTCATAACATATATATATATATATATAATCCGCTTAGGCCCCGTTTAGGCATCTGCGTATACGGCTAGGCGCTAGGTCACCGCACAGAGAGCGCATAGCGTATTAAAGAACACTAGTATTAGTGTTTCACCAAGATTTTGATTTTGATATATCTATTATAAAACTCAAGTAAGATAATTATTTACATACTTATTAACTTTATTAATTTGGATATTAGAATAATGAAAAACATTCAAACTGGATAATTTAGCCTTGTTCAAAATTTAAATAATTGTGTAATTTTTTAAATAAAATCTTATAGTAAGGCATTTATCCAAATATCCTCTAATAAGTAAAGTAATATCCACTCGACTTTATTTTGATTTGACTTTTACGAGAGAGAGAGAGAGAGAGAGAGAGAGAGA
>NC_027756.1:41037451-41039646 GCF_000695525.1 Brassica oleracea var. oleracea
GCCGACCAATAAATAATAAACAGGATATAAGGCGGCTCGGCCGACCAATAAATAATAAACAGGATATAAGGCGGCTCGGCCGACCAATAAATAAATTAATTTAATAGTAAATAATATAGGCGGTATTCCGGCCATTATAACATGATATAAATAATAGTAGAGGCGGTATACCGACCATTATAACAGGGTATAAATGATACAAATAAATTTTACCGAATCGCAGAGTGATCGTGCTGATAACGTGTTATAAAAAGAACTGGAATTTATTTGTATCGCAGGAATTTATATAAGGGCAAAATTTTATACCCGTAGAAAATTATAACACTGAAAGAAAGTGTTTATCTGAGAGAGAAGGGAAGATTGAAGTGTGTATTTGAAACGATCGAACTTGATCGTATATATAAAGAAAAAAATCTACTGTGCAAATAGTGCAGCGGGCCCCATATCATTTATAATTTCAACTTATGCGGCGCTGTGTTCTCTGACTTTCATAACAGCTACCAAATTCGCCTTACATACGACGAGTGAACAGAGTCAAAATTAATTGTCACTGACTACACTCAGATTTTGATTACTGTAAGAGTTTTGAGTTTTCTTTTCGGGCGGAAAAAACTCGTTGTTGTTATAAATCATGGAGTTGATTGCCATTAACCAGATCCGGTCTAAGACCGGCCCAATACCTAGAAGATGGAGAGACGGCCGAAGCCCTAGAGAGAGGAGAGAGAGAGAGAGAGAACCGACTTTAGGAGAGAGAGATAGCCACAAAGCTTTTTTGAAAAGGAAACCCTTTTCTTTTCCTAGTAGATGTAATCTTTCCATTATTATGTATTAGTAGTTTTCCTAATCCTAGTGGGTTTAGGTTTTGGATACTTTCCATTTATCTTTATCTTGTAATCCTTATATAAATGAACCTCTATTGATCATTAATAACACATAAATATTCAGTCTCTAAACTCTCTATTTACAACACGTTATCAGCACGATAGACTCCAAAACCCTGAGACAAAACCTAACCTAAAATCCGTCACACATAAACCCTAAAACAAGCGCAACTTAAAATCGATCGATCACTCCAACCCCGAGGAACCAGACAACGAGCCACATATCATCTTGAAGCTCTCGACGAGACGAATCCATCAGCGCAAACCGTTCATCGATCCGATCTCAGACGCGCCCTCACTCGCAGAAACAATACACGGCGCCGTCTTGGTCTTTTGGAACCCTAATTTCGAAAAACCCTAAATTGTTCTTGATTGCGTTCCAGCTTGCAAGCATCCGATCAGCTCCAGCCATAAGGTGTTCCTGATCCTAGACGACCTCAGTTTTCAGTTCGCATTACAGCCAACTTGAGTTCCCAATCAACCAGCTCGCGAACCCGATAGGAAGAAGACAGCTCGCGTCCGTCCCAGCTTGCGACCCGATAAGGAGCCAGCTCGCGTCCGTGTGCAACTAGAGGTTCATCTGACTTTGGTGGTCCGGTTCAACCCTACAAAATAAAGGTAATTCGAAATATGAAAACAAGAATCGAATTTGGTTGTTTTGTAAAGATTGAAACCTTAAAATAGAATCTCTGAAACTAAAAGCCCTACGTTAAATAGATCAATCCCCTATGAGTAAATCGAAGCTCTATAAGTTCGATCTAAACCTAAGAACGAGATTGATCCATTGATTAATTAAAATCAGAACCTTAAAGGTTTTTGAATCTCAAATCAAATCCCCTTGATCAAAGATCAAAGCTTTCGAAATCCCCTAAAACCCTAATTTTGGAAAATCGGTTTTAATTTTGATTTGAAACTTGAGTGTTTGATTGATCGCCTAGAGCTATGATTAGGATTGTTTTAAAACTTGAATCTGAATCTTGTTTAAACTAAAACCCTAATCTCAAATTTTAAAATTCCTAAAGGCATTGAAACCTTAAATCTCTCATTACTTAAAGCTTGAAAGATTGATTTAAAGAATTTACATATTGAATGAGAGTTAGGTTGCTAGATTATTTAATTCTAAAACCTAATAGATATGCAACTAAATTGAATGCATCTAGATTGATAATCTCGTTTTGTATTACTATATGGCCGTGTGGCCTAATGCATTGATTCATACTCGCGGCCTTGTGCCCTTGATTGAGATTAAAGCCATTTGGCTTAATGCATATCTAAGTGGCCGTGTGGCCTAGTATCCGGATGGTTATATAAACC
>NC_027756.1:41040158-41041848 GCF_000695525.1 Brassica oleracea var. oleracea
AAGAAAAACGCCTAAGACCTTGAAAGAAAGTGGTCGAGACTACACCTATGATCTCTACTGATTTTAAACTATGCTACAAGATCAGTATGATAAGAGGCAAGAGAAGTGGTGACTATACTGATATATCCCACGAAATTTTACACTATATGGCATGATAGGATTAGCCATCCTAAAGTCTAAACTTGATGCAAGGATTGAAAAGGCACAGAGTTATCCCGTAAAAGATCTCACGTTGTGAAACATGTACACAAAGGGAAACTCATTAGGCTTAATTGTCCCAAGCACCACGATCTTATAGTATGGTCATGAGGGGGAGAGATGATAAACCCATGATCAATACTACAAGTTCGTGTACTACTATAACGGCCAAACAATAAAGGCCATGAGAGACAACGGCCTTCGGCCGCAAAGGCAATAACCAGCCTCGGGTACTACTATGGTCTAAAACCATGTTTAAGACGGCCAAACCATAAAGGCCATTACTTGGCCATGTTATAAATGGCTCGGCCATAACCGGCATTTGGCCACAAAGGCCATAACCAGCCGGAAAGGCCATTACCATAAAAGATCGGCCATGTAAGCCATTATCTATAAGACTAAGATTCTAAAGTCTATAAGCTTGGAGACATTATGTTTTACATGTATAGAATGATAATATGATCATATGCATCAGGCCATATAAGTGAGCATAGATATTCCCATCTCAGATTATATACGGGTCATAAAACCAGACATACACCATCTTAAGAGATTTTGAGTAAACCACCACATACATATATGTGCCGTCTAAGATGGAACCTCAGAAGAGGATTGAGAATATATAAAAATAGGACTTTCTCCACGAAATCAAAAGGACCGAGAGCCAAAACATGGGTGATCAAATAGTGGCCAGGTACGGATTGCATAAAACAAATGAATTCGAATATTAAAGGAGAAAGATTATAAGCTGGATAAAAGGAAGATTAAAGAATGATAAGAATGGTTTTAACCATCATTGTCTTGGCAAAAGATCCTCGGACTAGAGATTATAATTTAAGACGTCCAAAGAAAGATTATATAAAGCTAGCTAATTGAGAAGCTAATCGAAATGCCAGACACTGACCCGAGAAATGACTAACCAGCTTAGCACCAAATGAATGTCAAACATAATCAAGTTGCTATAGAGTCTATACAAGATAGACCAAGTGTTCCATAAGATAGAGGAATCTCGGATAGAAAAGAATGGTGCATAGAATACAAATCCGAGATTATAAAAGAACCATACTAGACATTGAGAAAGGGTTGCGCAGCTACACATCTAAGGTACCAAACCATGTAGTCTTGGGACGCCAAGCTACTAGGTAACAAAGGTCCTGGATAATAAAATCCCAAAGTGATCAGATCATGTCTGGAACATAATGGAACCACATGAAGTTTCGACACACAAACATTTGTATAAAGATACATAAAGTTATAGCACTTGAACATAAAGAGATGAACGAGGATCATGAACCCACGAAGTACTCATACAATCATGAAGATCATAAAAGATTATAGTGAAAGATAAACGTGGAGGTTCAAAGTATCTAAAAGAGAGATGAGCGTGTTGGCCATATACATATACAGAAACGCCATCTGATAAACCAGTGAAATAGATGGATCTTGTAAGGTAAAGAAACCGTGAGAGAAGGCACATGATCACGAGGTCTAA
>NC_027756.1:41042314-41088951 GCF_000695525.1 Brassica oleracea var. oleracea
GACATACTAGTAGAAACAAAAGATCAACCATCAGGATGCAATCCGACATCAGATCCCCTAAGTAAGGATCCGGCATAGCAGAACGGTCTGTTGCCGTATAAACTCCACAAGGCAAGTAGTGGACACTTATAGACGAGGTCTATGACCCGGTCATGATTCGGCCAGATTGATACATGGTCGATGGTAACCATAAATCGCCAAAGTAAAGAGCAGTTGATAGTAGACGATCACGTCTAGACTATGGACATATGCAAACACGATTTGCAAAGACCAAATAGTGATCTCCGAGGACAATATGGTTCATATTGTTTAGCACACATGCTTTACCGGGACACTTAATGTCAAAAGACATGAGAGACGACCTGAGAGGTTGAAATGGTCTAATTACGGTTCAATAATGAAACTGGCCGATTACTCCCATCCTATACATACAGGAAATATTACGCACCAAGATGCGTAGAATATAGAACCTACAGTGAGGTTCACATCAGGGGGAGTAGTGCGTGTTGTACTCTTTTTCCTTCATCATGGTTTTGTCCCACTGGGTTTTCCTGATAAGGTTTTAATGAGGCAACATGAAGCGTACTACGAATCCTGTATGGTTATGGCATCCAAGGAGGATTGTTATAAATCATGGAGTGGATTGCCATTAACCAGGCCCGGTCCAAGACCGGCCCAATACCTAGAAGATGGAGAGACGGCCGAAGCCCTAGAGAGAGGAGAGAGAGAGAGCCGACTTTAGGAGAGAGAGACAGCCACAAAGCTTGGAAAAAATGAAACTCTTTCCTTTTCCTAGTAGATGTAATATTTCCATTATTATGTATTATTAGTTTTCCTAATCCTAGTGGATTTAGGTTTTAGATACTTTCCATTTATCTTTATCTCGTAATCCTTATATAAAGGAACCTCTATTGATCATTAATAACACAGAAATATTCAGTCTCTAAACTTTCTATTTACAACAGTTGTTATTTATTTGTGACTTCAAAAACGATTTTCTTCAGCAAATTGATTTTCTTTTATATTTAAAGTTCGTTAAAAAGACCTAATAAATTTTCGGGTGTGGTTGGCCATCCTAGTTTAAATGCTTATATAAATAACCAGAGCTCGATGCTCTCAATAATGACACATAACACACAACTTACAACCAAAAAAAAAATCTCCATACCTTTTCTTGAGATTAGAGAGAACCCTATCGTTAAATCTCTCCATCTCTCTCTCTCTCCCTCTTCGTTTTCTTCCACAAACAGAGCAACATCTTTCTCTTAGGATTGCTTGAAAATGGAGCAATCTTTAAGGTTATAGACCAATAAGAGAGAGAGAAGATCTAGTCATAAACAAATCAAGAAATCTCTAACTTCGAGGAGGTAACGAAAAGGGTTTAAGAGAATAAGAATGGTAGCTTTTTCAGCTTGGCCTTGGGGAAACTTTGGCAATCTAAAGGTTTGATCTGACTTCTCAAAAGGTTTGGCTTCTCTTGCGAATCTCATATATGTGTGTTTTCTTTGTCTGTGAAGTATCTTCTCTACGCTCCGTTAGCTGCACAAGTAGTGTACTCATGGGCGTACGAACAAGACTACTCGAGGGCTCTTTGGTGTCTTCATATCCTCATCATCTGTGGACTCAAAGGATTCCTTCATGTTCTTTGGAGCGTTTACAACAACATGCTTTGGGTGTCTCGCACTCTAAGGATTAACCCTAATGGCGTCGACTTTAAGCAGATTGATCACGAATGGCACTGGTAAATCCCTCTCAAATAACATTTTGGGTACATATTATAATAATAATAATAACTTGTCCTAAAATCAATATTTTTAAGATGTTACTCTGTTCTTGCTATGGTCTTAAAAATACCCATAAAACCACCAAAGGTATCGTTTTGATCTGTGGGTTTTATTTCAGGGACAACTACATACTTCTGCAAGCAATAATAGCTAGCATAATCTGTTACATGTCTCTTCCATTGATGACGATGAACAGTATACCTCTGTGGAACACGAAAGGACTCGTTGCATTAATTGTGCTACATGTGACCTTCTCAGAGCCAATATACTACTTTATTCACAGAACTTTTCATAGTAACACCTACCTCTTCACGCATTACCACTCCTTCCATCACTCATCTCCTGTGCCACATCCCATGACTTGTACATTTTCATCACTAATAACCTTATTCAAAAATTTATTCTTGTTAGTTGTAATATAACAATATTTTATCTATTGGGTGCAGCTGGAAATGCGACGTTACTGGAAGGCCTTATCCTCTGTGTCGTAGCTGGAGTTCCTTTGGTTGGATCTTGCTTGTTAGGTGTTGGATCGTTAGGGTTGATCTACGGATATGCTATTATGTTTGATTTCCTAAGATGTTTAGGACATTGTAACGTTGAAATCTTCTCTCACAAGCTATTCGAGACACTTCCAATCCTTCGATATCTCATCTACACTCCAACGTATGCCGTTGACACTTTTATTACCCTTTCGGCAAAGTATTCACATGTCATTTTTCTTTTTGGATTTGGTTAGGACACATAAACATGACTTAATTTTGTCTTCTTTTTTTCTTACTTTAAGAAGCAAAATTGCCAAGATGGTATTAGCTATGAAATATGCCTATCGAAAGTAATTGGTGGTGTTACATATTTAGTTGCATCACAACGATTTTACAGTGTAATGATTTAAAAAAAAATATTTTAAAAGTTGATTTTCTTGGTGGGGTTTATGCAGGTACCATAGTCTGCATCATCATGAGATGGGGACCAACTTTTGTCTATTCATGCCTATCTTTGATGTCTTGGGCAACACACTTAACTCAAACTCGTGGGGACTCCAAAAGAAGATTCGCTTGTCTGCAGGTAAATATAGGAATCCTACTCCACGAAGTTTTAGTTTTAGTTTTTGTTTTGCATATCTAGCCCAAAGCTTGAACACACGAATCTGTTACTAGACTAGTTGAATGAATGAAATACCAAACAGTTTAATGGCAATTTATGAGGGACATTAGTAGAAATAGAGTTTGTACTTTGTGCAACCAAAGTGAGTGAGAGTTTTCTATTTCTGGTCAAAGTCAAACCTCTTGAGCCAAAAGACATTGTTACCCCTCCATTAACCTGAAAACTACAGTTTTGTTTTAACTAACTTTGATGTCATAGGGGAACGGAAGAGAGTGCCGGAGTTTGTGTTCTTGGCTCATGGGGTAGATGTTATGTCGGCAATGCATGCTCCGTTTGTGTTTAGATCGTTCGCTTCAATACCATACACAACGAGGATCTTCTTGCTGCCCATGTGGCCATTCACGTTCATGGTGATGTTGGGCATGTGGGTCTGGTCAAAGACTTTCCTTTTCAGCTTCTATACCCTCAGAAAGAATCTTTGCCAGACTTGGGGAGTTCCCAGATTTGGATTCCAAGTAATGCCTCTGTTTTTCCCTAATTTATCATGCCCTTGAAAAACTGAGAGAACAGAGTATTTTTTACAGAGCATTTTCCTCTGTTTTGCAGTATTTTTTACCGGTAGCTAAACAAGGCATTAACAACCAAATCGAGAATGCGATTCTTAGGGCTGATAATATAGGTGTTAAAGTTATCAGCTTGGCTGCTCTGAACAAGGTTTGTATCAGCACCGAAATCTCAAAAAGTCTGAACCTTTTGAGTGCGTGAGTCAAGTTACTAAAAGGGTTAGTTTTGTGCAGAATGAAGCTTTAAATGGTGGAGGAACGTTGTTTGTTAACAAGCATCCTGACCTTAGAGTTCGTGTGGTCCATGGGAACACATTAACAGCAGCAGTGATTCTCAATGAGATTCCAAAAGATGTGAAAGAGGTGTTCTTGACAGGAGCCACTTCTAAGCTGGGAAGAGCCATCGCTCTCTACCTCTGTCGTCGTGGAGTGAGAGTTCTCGTAAGTCTCTTGCTAACGAAGCCTTGTCTCAATATATATATGGTTGACTATAGAACACCAAAGTCTGACATAATTGACAGATGTTGACATTGTCGATGGAGAGATTCCAAAAGATTCAGAAAGAGGCTCCTGTTGAGTTCCAGAACTACCTTGTACAAGTGACCAAATACAATGCTGCTCAAAACTGCAAGGTAGTGTATTGAGTTAGAAATGGTTTTCATTTATTGTGTAAATGTAAATGTATTGACTTTTGTGGTGTTTGAATTATGTATATGCAGACTTGGATTGTTGGGAAGTGGTTAACGCCAAGGGAACAGAGTTGGGCTCCTAAAGGAACACATTTCCACCAGTTTGTGGTGCCACCAATCCTCAACTTCAGGAGGAACTGCACTTACGGGGATCTAGCTGCAATGAGGCTTCCTGAAGATGTTCAAGGACTTGGAACCTGCGAGGTTTAAAGAATGTTTGGTTTATAATATACTCTTGATTGTCTCTTTAGCCCTTTGGTACACCTGACTAAAACTTTATGTGTGTATGTTGTGGCAGTACACAATGGACAGAGGGGTGGTGCATGCATGCCATGCAGGAGGAGTGGTTCATATGCTGGAGGGTTGGGAGCATCATGAGGTTGGAGCCATTGACGTTGACCGTATTGATTTGGTGTGGGAAGCAGCCATGAGACACGGCCTTCGCTCTGTTTCTTCACTCACAAGATGAGTGAGATGAGCTCTTAAATTGTTATCTTTGACTCTCTCAAGATTGGTCATTCTTTGTAAAGGTGAAGCATGCAAGCAGGTTGAAAAAAATATGTAGAATTTTCACCGTATGTTATTGGTTCACCTTTTATTTAAGATGTATTTCACTTTATAACAATTTCCCTAAATAGTATCGACAAAGCTTTTAATTATCCAGCCTGATCACTCCTCTGGTGGTACTTGGTTAGGACAATGAAAGAACAAGGTGTCTTCAATGTTCCTGTCCTGTACTCACATTTGATTTTATTAGAGACAATGTTACTTTGAGCCCCCTGCTTTAAAGATGAAATAATGGACCAAAGAGTTTGCTTTTGAATTCTCAATCAAACCAATTGCTTACGCTTTATTACAAACAGCTACTTGAGTACTAAAACGAATGCAGAAGGAAGATATTATTTTACCCCACAGAAAAAAAAACTCTCCTAATTAGAAAGACCATCGTGATGATTGCTAGCCCTTGAAACGTTCCCAAAAGGTGGCCAAGAAGATCAAGAGGTGAGAGATGAGAAGAAGAATGGAGATGACTATCAAGAAGACACCTAGCTGCCACCATTTCCTCCTTACAGATCTTACGAATCCTAACTTGCAAGACCTACAATCATAACACAACACGCTCCAATCATTCCTCCACAGCTGACAGTCACTTAGTCTTCCGACCATGCCCCCGTACAGCACCTCCGTCTTCAATGGTTGTCCCTCGTCTTTTCTTCTATACCAAAACGTCGTGTTTAAAGCGTCCATGTTGCATGTCTCTGGAGGCATGCAACATCCATTCTGCAACAAAAACAAATATCAAAACAGCTTGTGTAATTAACGTTCAAGTTTAAATATCCTGTCGTACATGATCCTCTCAAACTATTTAAAAATCTTGCAAACATGATAATATGATATATGCATTATTCATTTGATAATTTCCTTTTCTTATCAGTATCACATGGGCGATTCTAAGGTTTTGGAGGTTATAGACAATTTAGAATTTTAATAAATTTTTGTTTTGAACGATATATTTATGTATATTAACTCTAAAACTTATGTGATTATACGTAAATGTTTCAATTGCCTATCTCATCATGCATGTTAGAATGTACCGGATGCACATGGTAAAAGATGGTTATGATCTCAAACTGTAAATATCTACAATGAACAAACCTTTATTGGTGGCAATTTTCTTCTATTATAAAGTTTATCTTTTGGAGATCCATACACAAGGTCGTTGCATGCACCTTTATCGTAGACACACGATTTGATATTGTTCCAGTTCACATTATCCATCACTTTGAGCTTAAACCACGTCCCAGTCGCCTGAAACCGCCTGGTCTGCATCTCGTTGACTCCGGCGTACGCCAGACCGATGAATAGCATTAGCAAAAGGATCACAAACATCACCACGAGTGCTGGCATCGGAAACTTTCGTCGGAGAAACAGAGCTACATTGCTGACGACGAAGACGGCGAGGAGACCGACGCTAGCGATTGTCTGGATACGTGGCAGACCGAGGATATCTTCGCAGTCGTAGCTACGCATGTAGAGGAGCCACACAGCGTAGCCGAGGAGTGTAAGAGATAGAAAGAAGGTGCAGATGGGAAGTACACCGATGGCGAAAAGGTTCATGATTGTGACCAATGTTCCAGCGGGTGACTTATTGCTTTGTGACTCCATTTGGTCGGAGCTTTTTGCTTCTGGCTCACTCGTTGTTGTTATTGCGGTTGCCATGGCGGTGGCGGTTGCAGCTGGTTCCTCAACGGGTACTACTTGGGCACTATCAGCCATGGAGAAAGTGAAAGAAATGTCTCTATGGAGGTGTTTTGTTTGACACTAGGAATGTATAAAAGAGAAAGATCATAAGTATAAGGGGTGGGTTTTACAGAGTCAAATGTAAGTTGGAGAGAAATCCGGACACTTTGATTAAGTACAAGCTGATCCTGTCCGAATATTTTGCTATATTCAAGCCCGTTTTGGTCTTTTTCGTCGGTATCGATTTATCTAAAACTTTCAACTATCCAAAAGTGTAACTTTGTGCATGTGTGTGACTTTACAAATCTCTTATTTACCCAAATAAAAACATTGTAATAAATGCGTTCACACTATAATAAAGCAGTCTCACAGCGATTTGAGAATGAGCACGGTGACGTGTCACGTGCAGAGAGCTTCTCAGCTGAACTCTACATAAATGTGTTCACACTATGTAATTTACGTTTTGTTTTTTTTTAAGTATAAAAATCACATGTAATGTTCCAATAAAACTCACAATATCCATATTTTTCGATTCGAATCAAAACGGATAACGAATCGAGAGTCCAGTTATGCATATATTATTTTTATTATTTACGAATAGCCTGAGAAAAATATTCGTAAATTTTTGATTTGATTCGTTATCCGAACCAAAAAATCCGGATATCCGTAACACCACGAAGCATATCAAATACTAAAATGCAATATCTGTTAAAAAACAAAGCAAATAAAAAATGCTAATATATTAGGAATGTATATCGATTCGATCCGTTATATGCATATATATACATATATTTAAATAATTATATATTTATAAGTTATATATAATATAGTTTATATGATTTTTACAATATGTTTATGTATTAAACTTATTATATTAGGTATTAGAATTAAAAAAGTTAAATAATAATTTATTTTTAATGAAATATTATTATTTTTAGATTTTTAAAAATTTTATTTTATTTACGGATCAAATCGGATATCCGTGAAAATTCTATAAAAATTCAGATATCCGAGACACCGAATATCCGGGTGGCTACGGATAAAGTCGATACTAATACCTCCAAATACCCGGATACTCGATCCGTTCCCGCCATCTATTTACGGATACAATTATTTTCTTTATATGAAAGAAAATTCACTAAGACCACCTCCAATGGGGGTTTTTCCCATTGGAGTTCTTAAAATATGTATTATGTATATATATATATGTATGTATATATTATATAGGTATAAATATTTGTGGACTTTTTAGAACCTTTGCCTATGGGGTTCCACAAAAATTGTAGACTCCACAAATATTTATATCTATATAATATATACATATATATATATACATAATACATATTTTAAGATCTCCAACGGGAAGAACCCCTGTTGGAGGTGCTCTAATGTCTAGGCTTATTTTTTTTTAATTAATTTTATTTTAAAATTTTTATTTTTCATGTGTTATTCTGAATAAAATGTTATTTAATATTGATTAACAGTATCTTTATATATTTACCAACCACTTTTATATACTTTACATACATATACATGTGGACATTGACATCAATATCTATATAACTAAATATTCACCATAACTGAAGAATAATTCTCTTAGAAATTGGAATATTCATTTTTAATGTTTTTTTCACTATCGATCAAATTGTAGTGAAATGATTTATCTTAATTATTTTATTTTTCTTTTCTTTAACTATTATATGTTATGTTTAGAAACTATAATATGAAATCAGACATCAAGATTATCTAAAATTCATATAACCTGAAACCAAACAAATAATAATATTTTTTCGTTATCACCGGAAAAACCAAAAACATCAACAATTTGAACCGAACAAACTAAAATAAATATTGATTTAGAATTATAGCTATATTTTAGGAGATTAAAAAAAATCACCTAACCGAACCGATATCCAGATTAAACAGATTTAATGTCTCCTTATTAAGAAAATAATAAAACTAATAAACACATTCCGTGCAAGACGTGGGTTATTATCTAATACCTTTTATTTGATCTTTTCTCTAATTTCAGTGTAAAAATTAGATTGCACGATTGATTAGAAGGTAAAAACCTTAGATTTATGGAGATTATTAACCCGAAAATACGGAATATTACATGACGAGATTTATTTATGTGTAGTGAAGCAAAGGCCAAAATATATAGTCTAACTTATAATCTATAATCTAGGAGGAAAATATATATTCAAAACTATTTTTGGACAGCCGAACCAGTCGTTCTGTACACATCAATTTAAATAAAAAAAGAAAATTGTCTGTCTATATTCAGGTGTGATCAGTTTTCTCATTTCAACCTAACTATTTGATTAGACAAATTAGAATAAAACTTAAAGTTTTTAATGAAGTTTTAAGGCCCATGAAAATCCAATAATGTACTAATAGAATGGGCTAATTCAGTTCTGATTTCTTCTCTGCTCTGTAATTTTCTTTCGGTCAACTGTTTTTCTCACTAATCAGATCAACCATGGAAGACCCACCTGCTAATAGTAAATTGGATGGTCAATGGTTTCTCGGTTTCATAGAGGAATTTGATAAATTACTAGATTTTATACTCCCGCTTAGATTTCATGGTGGTTTGATGTCTTTGGTATCATTTAGCATCTGTTCCTTCCGTTGATGCTTATGATTTATGAAACTTGTCGAGACAATAACAAGGAGAAAGGAAAAAAACTTAAGGAGATGATTCTTCAGATTTATATAAGAATGATTAGCGTCTCCATGGTTCCCAAATATCTCATTGTACGAGGAGTTGATCCACAGATTGGTTGGGTAATGTTTCCTGGCTTAGTCTTAACTCACATTAATTCAACATCCAATTTATAAAGTTTTTAATTAATTAATGTATCATTAAAAATCTAGAGAAGTAGTCCAATTAAAGTTGCCTTCCATAAAAGTAATGTAACTCTTGGATTACAACTGCTCTTAACTTTTTTTTTGTTTCCTTCCTTTTTCTGTCATCCATTAATCTCTAATTAAAATTTATATTTATCTGGGATATGCATAGATACGAGCTGGTGATTATCGCTTGTTTAAACATATGTAAATATTCAAAACAATAAAACAGTCAACATAATAAAAACATGGAAATCTAAATTAAAACCCCTCCCTGTCTAACACTACTCGTAGATCGATACACAACAGGTTCTTCGAGTTTCTTTCTCCCCCCTCATCTTTTTTTTTCTTCTTATGTTTGATTTTGATTTCTAATGATTGTCGAACTCTGCTTTGATTGATTTTTCTACCGAAGTTAACCAATCTTTTTGAAACTCTGTTACAATCGTTCGATTTTGTTTTGCGGGTTGTAATGCTTAGACGCTTTGATTCCTTGTGTTTAACCCTAAACCCTAAACTGTACTTGCTTCGTAAACCTATTAGACTATTATCTTCGTCCCCAAGTTTCAACACGCCAACATACAAGTCAAACGAAGATTGACTTCGCTTTCTTTCTTTTTTCTTATATTTTTTTCTGTTTGTCTTGGACTATATAATGATTGTCGAACTCTGCTTTGATTGATTTTTCTACCGAAGTTAACCAATCTTTTTGAAACTCTGTTACAATCGTTCGATTTTGTTTTGCGGGTTGTAATGCTTAGACGCTTTGATTCCTTGTGTTTAACCCTAAACCCTAAACTGTACTTGCTTCGTAAACCTATTAGACTATTATCTTCGTCCCCAAGTTTCAACACGCGACTTCGCTTTCTTTCTTTTTTCTTATATTTTTTTCTGTTTGTCTTGGACTATATAATACACAAGTTTTGTCTTCTTGTCAGAGAGTACGTACTTAACATGGATTCGAAAGAAAAAGAAGACCATGTCAAAAGTCTGATCACGAGTAGAGAGATGCTCTTGAAGCTTCAGCAGAACATTGAGACAGCCACTTGTGGACCATCCGCTTCCACTTCAGCTGATCTTCAAAACCTCTCTAATGAAATTCAAAAACATCTCATGAAGACTGCAGCCACTGCCCAGGATCCGAATAAGCCTGATCCGAGTAAAGCCACCTCGCATATAAAAGATGGTTTAACCTCTCATCTGATATTTCAATATTTAATACATTCAATTGAGCTTTATATAATTTCTTCTTAATGTGTGAGTTTGAGACTTTTTTGCAGAGCTTGACAAGGTGTTTACAGTTGAGGAAGTTGGACACAAGTGCGACTTATGCGGGAGAGATCTAGCCTCGGATCCAGAACGGCCTAATGCTTCTTTGCGCAGCTTACAAGAGGCGTGCGTGCTGGATTGTGGTCATGTATACCACTTCAAGTGTTTAAAAGGCACCACTCTTGATCTTGACAACCGTTCTACTAACCCTTCTTGCATTTTCTGCGTCAGCTAGTCCAACTGAATCAACCATCAATGTGGTGCAACTTTAAGATTTAATATTTTTGTTCTTATATTGTAAGAACGTGTTCTCAACAATGACAATGGTTTTACATACAAACTGATTATATTCTCAATAATCAGTTTCTTTTTACATTCCTTCAGTTACACACTTGGAAGGTTAGGTAACTTAGAATGGTAAACTAGAACCAGGCCGCCGCATTATAGCTTCTAAAGCCAGAAGTGAATCATGGCCTGTTCAAGAAACAAAACAAAAATGTTCATAAGCGTTCTCAAGGCTGACCCTGAAATTTTGGCTACTGTAGGTGATTTATCAAAGATTTCAATTAAAAAAAATTCTTTTTTTTACAGATTTAGGGTTTTATGTCTGATGTAACTTTTTCAAAAAAATTGGGGTCGGCTTTGTCCAGCACCGGCCAGATGAAGTATTCGCCTCTAAGTAGAAAGAGGAGTGATTACCTCTTGAATTGAGTTAAGGACTCCATCCTCCTCGCGATGGGAGGACACAGGTTGAGTAAGATGCAGTTCTGATCTTAAGCTTCTCATCTCTGACTGCATTCCATTGAGCTGTTCTCGAATCTCCTTAAGCAAACTCATATGTTCTGCCTTGATGCTCGTATCTCTTGGCGGCTTACTCAACAACTTACCTCTGCCCTGTGATTCTTTACCACTTTTAAACAAATCTCTTTTTAGCAAAGATTATAGTTGATGATGATGACTTACATTTCTTTCTTCATTTTCCTCTCCTTCGGATATGATAAAAAGGCTATCCTTCGTCCTTGGAACCTCAAAGATGTCCTGAACATTCGGAGACTCATCTTTGGCAGAGACTTTATGATCAGGGTTCTTCATCATCTCCATTATCGTATTCACATCGCTCTTGGCTGACTCGAGGATAGTATTGCTGACCTGTGACACCAACGCATGCGACACAGACTCACGCTTGATCAAAGGCCATTTGGATTCCTTGGGAACGTCTCTCGACTCTGAAATCTCTCGGACATGGTCGTCTATTTTCCTGATCTGTTCCCAATAAGTGCTCAAGTCTTCACGTGGAGATAAAGAACTCTCGAGACCTTTCTTCTCCTCAAAGCCTTCGTTATCAGACAAGAGTAGTCTTCTTTCACTTGTCATGCCATCAAATGGGCTCTGCAACATAAACAAGTTTTGACCTTTTAATCTCAAAAAAATGAGAAAAAAAAAACAGAGAGCT
This sequence comes from Brassica oleracea var. oleracea, assembly GCF_000695525.1. NCBI lineage: Eukaryota > Viridiplantae > Streptophyta > Magnoliopsida > Brassicales > Brassicaceae > Brassica > Brassica oleracea. The sequence continues at coordinate 41,054,271 of NC_027756.1, forward strand.
CTGTTTTATATAGGACAAAGAATCAGTTTGTTATAAAAAAAAAAAGAAAAATCAGTTTGTTTTTTCATTTAGAACAATAATGTTTTTGAAACTGATTTTACACAGTGTTATAAAATTCGGTATAAAAAGTACGCCTAAACGGCAAATCGATCATAGGCGAAACAATTTTTTCTTGAATGATTTGTTTTAAAAAATCGATATGATGTTCAAAATTGGTATAGGCATCCGCCTAATCAATAATTCTCAAGTTACTGCCTAAAGATTTCTTGAACATTGGTTTTACCGATAGGTTTCGTTTCATCTTCTTCTTTTGGTTGAGACGAGAGGTGTCCCCAAAGAAGATGAGATTCTCCGGGAACCTGTTCTCTACCACGGCGGGATCAGAGCAACCGAGGCTGAGAAGTTTGCAACGGTAAGCCTGAACCTGAAACTCGAGAGACGCGATCTCCATTTCCTTCTGGTAAATCAGATCTTCAAAGAGAGCCAGAGAGGTCTCTGCGTGGCACATCTTCTCCTCGGCCATTCTCTTGTACTGACTAGCCTCCATCTCCAACGCTGCTTTCTCCCCTTGAAGACGAAGAATCATCGACAAGGCCTCGGAAGCAGCGGAGGAGGAGGCTTCGCGTTCAGCGTCGAGCTCTTGGTTGATTTTCTGGAGAAGCTCTTGCTGCGCCCACATGGTTTCTCTAACGCCGGAGGATTCTCCGTTGGGTCCGATCCCTAAACTCATCGTTCTCTCCACCATCTTCTCTCCGATCACAAGAGTTTTAATGATTATGGTTTGATTCCTGGTTGAAGGAGGAGATGAGATCGAGAAATGTATTTGGATTTGAACGCGGCGGTGAACCTCCGATTTGAATTTCCACCGAAGGAGGGAGGAAATGGTGGAAAAAATCGGAGAATTCAGATCGACAAACGGAGTCGAAGGTTCTGTAATAATATAATCTTTGATAAAAGCCGACCAAATAGTGTCCAACCGTCCACCATGTGCAAAAATATAACATGCAAACGAGCTCTTTGCATATTCTCAGGGTAATAATTAAAATGATATTGTTATGCTTTTTTGACCTAATTACGATCCAGCCGACAAAGAATAAAGTTTAATCAGGATGATTACCCACGATTATAAATAACTCTGACAGATTATTCATGATATTGTATATTTTGTTTCATCATAGGTTTAAAGGACAGAAGACTCAATAGTCGGATTCTATTTAGACCATCTTCAACCGGGGTGCTTAAGGGGAGGGAGGTGCTTAGCTTAATAAAGATTAAAAAAAAAAAGAGAAAAATGGGACTAATGTGAAGAAACTGTGCTTAAAGAGGAGGTAGAAGTATCGGATCTTATGGGACACGTGTTGGGTCTTGGTTACACCTCTCTCTCCTTTCTCTTCTCATCGCTCCACTCTCATCTCTCTGGATCCCACGTCAACGAGAGACCACCATCTCCGCAGTCACACCGTGAACAAACAATGATCCCTCATCTTCTCCCTCGTCCCTCTCCCTCTCGTTTTCATCGAATTGGCTCGATCCGCCTGGTTCGATCGGTACAAGATCCAGCCCAAGGTCAAGAACTCCTTCTTCGACATGTTCCGCTGCTACAGAGACGTCATGAAGATGTTCATCCTCCTCGTCGGTCCTCTGCAGCTCGTCTCTTATCCTTCGATCAAGGTAATAATAATAAAGTTTCGATCTTTGGCTCGTGGGTCTTTGATCCACGTAATAAAGTTTCAATCTCTGTAACCCGTCTCAGCTCTCCTCCGCCATGGAATCAAGCTTTTTCGTCGCCGGATCCTCCACCATCGTGCTCCAGATCCGGGAGAGAAAGCTCGTGAGCTCCAATGGCCCTGGCTTATTTTTAAGTCTGATCCTTTGTCTTTGGATAATTATTCTTTGATCCCAAAACTATCAGATTTGCAGAACAGACCTCTCTAATTGACCCCTAATCTTTCAATTGTGCAATTGTAACCCAAAGTGATTTTTTTAAGAACTTTTAGATAAGCAACTCTAATGGAGTTTGTGGTTAATGTCTAATGAGGCCCAAAGGCCATTCAAAAAATTAGGAATGGAGAAATGGTGGGATGGGTCAGGCCCGTGCAGTAGTGCAACGCATGGGCGACTCGTGAAAACCGAGAAAGATACTAGACTTGATCTTAGCCAAAAGGCCAAGAAAGGTATGATTTACTCAGCTGCGTAGCTTCTTGTTTTGTACTACTACTTCTCATGCCTTCCTCACTTGTTTCTTTACCGATGTGGGACTCTGAAAGTAATACACAAGGAAATACTCTCTATGTCTCAGTGGGTTTGAACAACGCTTAACCGACAATAGTCTAACCTAAAGTCAAACTGGATTTCATATTCCTTACCTTGTACAGCTGAGTGAGTGAGAGAGCTCGTTACATTGACAGATCGAAATAAAAGAAGCCAACTCTCACAGATTTTCCTTTTTCGTGATCAGTTTTGCATCCTAAATTGATCTTAGATCACTCGATTTCATTCGGAATCGGAAGCAGAAGACGAGAGATTGTTCATCCTTGAGTAGCCATGGTGTTCACATATATGTTTCTGCTTCATTTGTTTCATCTGATGGGTTCTGTTTCTCTTAGTACACTTATCTTTATTCGATTATTCTGTGTTCATTTAAACGAGAAAGTTAAGAAATTTTTTCCTAAGAAATCTTCTCATGCTCAAGAGCTTTTCCAATTTCACTGTTCTTATTGTGTTTGCTTCAGTCAGTTTATGATTGATTAGTATGTGTTAATCTTGTTTGCAGGCAATGTATATTCGTGTGAAGCGCATGAAAGCAACTTACTATATCCAATGCGATCCGACAGAGACTGTTTTGGATGTTAAGCATAAACTGTTTTACTCTCATTGAGAAACCAGTTAGCAGTCAGCGTCTTGTATTAATGTCTACTGAAGAAGTATTAGAGGATTCCAAATATCTAGCGGAGCAGCAGGTTAGGGGATGAATAACACAATTGTTGTAAGTTTAAAGAAGAGATATCGTACTCATATGGACACTGACTGTGAGTTGCTACTATGTTCGATGTTTTTGTTGTTTAGGTTGAGAATGATGCAGTCGTGGCTCTGACTTTGAGGAAAGGTACATATCCCTCATATCTCTTGTTACGGACTAGTCGTGTGTTGAACTAGTAGTAATCACCGTTTCTTTTCGAAGTTCATTGAGGCTGTTGAAACAGTCCTCAAGAACGTTTGGCTATAGCTGAATGTGAGCCCTCTATTAATTCCACATCTGTCGTGGGTTTGCATTTTATGGAGCTAGGAATGGCATGATGAATTTGCATCTCATTCTTTCTTGTGCAGATGATAACGAGTTTGAGGATGTCGACATTGCACAGCCCACCGACTTCTCAATCTCATGAAGAGTTGCACTGACTGTGTATCAGGGAACCTCTTGAACATTAGAAGTATTTTATTCAAACACAAAGGTGGAGTCGGTAAAGCGCTTGACGTTTGTTTCTCTCTCTCTCTCTTATTTGTTACTAACAATTGTTGCAAGTAAAGATATTGAGATGTAGAACTGTGATTGCAATTTGCAAGATTAGTAATTCTTTCATGATATCTCCCCCTCACATGTTTCCCGATCGATTCCCACAAAAAAAAAACTAGATCTGCCTTGAAAATTAGCCAATCCATGGAGTCCTTAAACATCTTTAGCAAATCCGCACAATCCTTCTCGAATCTTATCAGTGGCTGAGGCTGCTCATAGCTCTAATAAGTCCGTTCAAGTCTACGTGAAATGCTGAGAGGTTCTTCCCCCGAGAAATCCCATGTTATCCTTAAGACACCTTCCTAATCCAGTGACTAGCCCAGATGTAGTAGGTGTGTCTCTCTAGTAGCTGAGCTTTAGAGTTATTGAACTAATCTATGGGCCGTCTTAAATACACTAATGGGCCTCTGTGTAGCATCACCAATAGCTTATCCCGCGCAAGGAATCGAAATCGAAATCATTATCATCCCGAAAATTAAAACATATTTTCTTTCTTTCTTAAAAAAAAAAAAATTAAGGGGGTGTTATTGGATTGGGAAGTTTAATAGAGTTTGATGGAATCTAACTCTGAAATGAAATCCAGTGTTATTCAATTGTGGATTTGAAGAAAGTGAATTAAAATCCACTATTATTGGATTAAGGATTTATCAATTAGAATCTGAAAAAAATTAATTTCACATGTTATTCAATATCCCACAAATTTACGTGAGAAATTAGGTATAATTTATTTTGATCAGCTTTTTAATAAAAAAACAAGAGGAAGCAAATCCTAGCTTTTTTATCTGGCTTTCGAATCTTTATCGAAGAAGCCAAAAATAGTTTCCTTTCTTTCTCCTCCGTTCTTCACCACCACTGTAATCGCTTCGCCTCCGACGTCTCCTCCTTTTCGCCAAATCCCTAACCACTCGGTGTTTCTCTCCTCCTCCACCGTTCACCTCGGCCTCACAGTCCTACAACCCTTCCGCTGGAACCTCGTCTGCTTTGAATCAATCTCAGTCGCGAAAGCTCTAGCTGATACCTCGGTCTTTACGGTTAGCAACACCAATAACAAATTCGTTGTTATCTTGGTTTCTACTCTATCACTGTGCTCTGTTTCTCAGTTTTTTTTGCTCTTAACTTCCTTTTGAGATTGAAAGTTTCTGGCTTTAAGAGCTCTTGATTCCCTAATATCATCCCTTCAGGCGCGTCTGCACAGTAGAGAATTGAAACCCAATGCTAAGGTAGTTCCCATCCCCATTGATCACTATATCAACGTAGAAGCCATTAATTGTCTCACTCAAACTGAGGTTGAAACATATGAAAGCTAACAAATTTCCTTATAATTTCCTTATAATGTCTGGTGGTGATAAGGAGAGAGTTGAGTACATGAAGCAAAGGGCAGTGGAGTATGCAAACAGTACCTTCTGAGATACTGCTGTAACAGAGTACGCAGATGCCACTTTACAATTTTCACATCTTGTGGTTGTTCTCTTACCCTTTTTCTCTTAACAGATACATGCTAATGATGAGATGGAGAAGGTGAAAGGTTTTGCGAATTACAACACTGTACAAGCTTACAATGAAAACACCAGCCCTCTCTTGTCCTCAACACAACTTCTTTAAGGTTTTAACAGCACACTAACCTCTTAACACACACAAGATGTGTTTTGGCACCTAACTGAGAGTTTTCTTTTACACCTCCACAGGGTCCAAACTACTTTGGGATTTGATTTGGACTTGAAGCATTCAGAGATCGATTGAAGAATGGAACTGTTGATCTCGGTTTAATCATTCAGGTAATGTAAACAGCCTCAAAAACCAGAAGAGCTGCTAGAACAAGTTGTCTGAGGCTGAGCAAGATTGGCCTTTGTTGTACTTGCATTCTGTTCAATGATATTGTCTTCTTGTGTGCTATTTTGGCTCTCTACTACATTTTTTTGTAAAGGCTCAATTATAACTTTTTCCAAAGATTCAAGTCAATAGATTCAAAAATCCAAGTCAAAATCATGGAAGTTGTTAAGATAAAGCAACAAAATCATGTTGAAGAAAATCAAAAACCATTGACTTTTGAATGTTGGGAACCAAATGTTTGTTCCTTTCAAAAATCTTCTCCATATATTACGTGTTGAGTCGTTGCAAACCAACTTTGTTACCTAGATTCTCTGAATATCAATGATTCTATATTTTGAAATGGTCTTATATCTTATCTCGAAGATATCAACAAGTTTCTCTATATAAACGGTTCACAGCAATTAGCTAATACGCCTAAACAAACATGCAACTTTTAAAGAAAAATCACTCTGCAATCTGAATCAAGTTATTTTTGTGTATCTTAATTGCCAAAAACAATTCAATATTCATATGTTGTGTTTTTAAGACTTACACATAACACATCACTTTCGTTAATATTTTGCAGGTGTCTTACTGTTAGCAAGTGTCCGACTGTTCCGTAGGATCGCCCTATCGCCACTATGGATGACATGTAAGTTATTGTTTTCAGTACTGCAATTCTTTTCTCAATTTCTGTGAACTTTATATGTTTGTTTCGTTTCATAGATTATCTAGAGTTCTTTGGTTGTAAATATTAATGCGTAATTATTTCAAGATAGGTCTTTGATATATTATAGCTTTGACTTGATTAGTTGTATGAAAAAGGAAACGTATTGATCTAGCTCAAATAGCATTGACACGTCTTTGGAGAATTTCTTTTATCTTTTGGCCATATCTCAAATAGTCTTCCACGTTAACATACGTAAAAAATAATTATATAATAGTATTTCTATAAATATTTCTAATATAATATATATTGAATATTCATAAACTATAAACATAGTATATTGCCATTTGACTAGAAATTTGACGGAAGATCCGCAACAAGAAAAGGCGAAAGGAGCATATGAATTTTGGAAAAAACTAATATATAATATATATTTTAGGCTTGGTTAGGAGCAATTGATGGTACTCATATACCAGCTATAGTACCTACATGCGATGCTCTTAGCTACCACAATCGAAAAGGACAAATATCGCAAAATGTCTTGGCTGTTTGCAATTTTGATATGAAATTCATATACGTTCTCAGTGGATGGGAGAGCTCAGCTCATGATTCAAAAGTATTATATGATGCTTTGACGAAGAGAACTAATAAATTTGTAGTTCCACATGGTAACCTTTTGTATGGTAAATAATAAGCAAATATTTTATTTATTAGACGACGAGCTAATAGTTTTATTTTAATTCTATTTCAGGATAATTTTATCCAGCTGATTATGGATTTGCCAACAGACGCAAATTTTTAGCTCCTTTTCGAGGTACTAAATACCATCTTCAAGACTTTACTGGCCAAGGTTGTGATCTCGAAACTCCACATGAATTGTTCAATCATCGTCATGCCTCCTTGAGAAACGTGATTGAGAGAATATTTGGAATATTCAAATCACGATTTCTAATATTTAAATCTGCTCCTCCATTTTCTTTCAAGACACAAACAGAATTGGTACTGGCTTTTGTAGCTTTACATAATTTTCTTCGCAAGCATTGTCGCTCAGATGAGTTTCCTGTTGAAGTTCCCAATCAAGCTACCACTGAAGAAAATATGGAAGGCAACAATGCAAGAGATGATTCTGAAAATGTTGAAGAAATTTTGGAGACACAGGATCAAGAAAGAGAAAGTGCTAATATCTGGAGAGAAGCAATGGCTGAAAAAATGTGGAAAGATGCAACTATTTAGGTCTTTTTTATAACAGCTACTTAGTTTTATTTATTTGCAAAAGATATTTTAAAAATAAATCTTTGAGTTTTTTTATTGTTGATTTGGAAATGAACTCCAATAAAATCCTTAACAGAAATCAAAATGTATTCCAAACAATTCTATTTAAATCCTACTCATCATTTACGGACTCCACTCATATCTATTAGTAGAATCCTAATTACAGTTATAATCAATTCCATTAAAGTTCCCAAACCAATAAGAGCATGTTTATCGGGGCATTTAAAGGGAAGCTTAGAGGAATCTAATGATTTAATTAAATGAAAAATAATCAGAAAGACAAAAACCGATGCTTAGCTTAGGTAATTTGTGATCGAATTTAATGGGGATTTAAAACACGTGTCACGTAAGCAGTGGACCGTGTTTAAAGATGCTTTTATCTTTTATTTTTTTTTCTTCTCTTCTCTTTCTCTGATTTCCCGTGTTCTTGTTTTGTCTGTCGAGAGAAAATAACAAAATCGAAGAGATTCCTCCGCCTTCTCCGCTCGAAACCGACGATGCTTTGACGAAGAGAACTAATAAATTTGTAGTTCCACATGGTAACCTTTTGTATGGTAAATAATAAGCAAATATTTTATTTATTAGACGACGAGCTAATAGTTTTATTTTAATTCTATTTCAGGATAATTTTATCTAGCTGATTATGGATTTGCCAACATACGCAAATTTTTAGCTCCTTTTCGAGGTACTAAATACCATCTTCAAGACTTTACTGGCCAAGGTTGTGATCTCGAAACTCCACATGAATTGTTCAATCATCGTCATGCCTCCTTGAGAAACGTGATTGAGAGAATATTTGGAATATTCAAATCACGATTTCTAATATTTAAATCTGCTCCTCCATTTTCTTTCAAGACACAAACAGAATTGGTACTGGCTTGTGTAGCTTTACATAATTTTCTTCGCAAGCATTGTCGCTCAGATGAGTTTCCTGTTGAAGTTCCCAATCAAGCTACCACTGAAGAAAATATGGAAGGCAACAATGCAAGAGATGATTCTGAAAATGTTGAAGAAATTTTGGAGACACAGGATCAAGAAAGAGAAAGTGCTAATATCTGGAGAGAAGCAATGGCTGAAAAAATGTGGAAAGATGCAACTATTTAGGTCTTTTTTATAACAGCTACTTAGTTTTATTTATTTGCAAAAGATATTTTAAAAATAAATCTTTGAGTTTTTTTATTGTTGATTTGGAAATGAACTCCAATAAAATCCTTAACAGAAATCAAAATGTATTCCAAACAATTCTATTTAAATCCTACTCATCATTTACGGACTCCACTCATATCTATTAGTAGAATCCTAATTACAGTTATAATCAATTCCATTAAAGTTCCCAAACCAATAAGAGCATGTTTATCGGGGCATTTAAAGGGAAGCTTAGAGGAATCTAATGATTTAATTAAATGAAAAATAATCAGAAAGACAAAAACCGATGCTTAGCTTAGGTAATTTGTGATCGAATTTAATGGGGATTTAAAACACGTGTCACGTAAGCAGTGGACCGTGTTTAAAGATGCTTTTATCTTTTATTTTTTTTTCTTCTCTTCTCTTTCTCTGATTTCCCGTGTTCTTGTTTTGTCTGTCGAGAGAAAATAACAAAATCGAAGAGATTCCTCCGCCTTCTCCGCTCGAAACCGACGATGCTTTGACGAAGAGAACTAATAAATTTGTAGTTCCACATGGTAACCTTTTGTATGGTAAATAATAAGCAAATATTTTATTTATTAGACGACGAGCTAATAGTTTTATTTTAATTCTATTTCAGGATAATTTTATCTAGCTGATTATGGATTTGCCAACATACGCAAATTTTTAGCTCCTTTTCGAGGTACTAAATACCATCTTCAAGACTTTACTGGCCAAGGTTGTGATCTCGAAACTCCACATGAATTGTTCAATCATCGTCATGCCTCCTTGAGAAACGTGATTGAGAGAATATTTGGAATATTCAAATCACGATTTCTAATATTTAAATCTGCTCCTCCATTTTCTTTCAAGACACAAACAGAATTGGTACTGGCTTGTGTAGCTTTACATAATTTTCTTCGCAAGCATTGTCGCTCAGATGAGTTTCCTGTTGAAGTTCCCAATCAAGCTACCACTGAAGAAAATATGGAAGGCAACAATGCAAGAGATGATTCTGAAAATGTTGAAGAAATTTTGGAGACACAGGATCAAGAAAGAGAAAGTGCTAATATCTGGAGAGAAGCAATGGCTGAAAAAATGTGGAAAGATGCAACTATTTAGGTCTTTTTTATAACAGCTACTTAGTTTTATTTATTTGCAAAAGATATTTTAAAAATAAATCTTTGAGTTTTTTTATTGTTGATTTGGAAATGAACTCCAATAAAATCCTTAACAGAAATCAAAATGTATTCCAAACAATTCTATTTAAATCCTACTCATCATTTACGGACTCCACTCATATCTATTAGTAGAATCCTAATTACAGTTATAATCAATTCCATTAAAGTTCCCAAACCAATAAGAGCATGTTTATCGGGGCATTTAAAGGGAAGCTTAGAGGAATCTAATGATTTAATTAAATGAAAAATAATCAGAAAGACAAAAACCGATGCTTAGCTTAGGTAATTTGTGATCGAATTTAATGGGGATTTAAAACACGTGTCACGTAAGCAGTGGACCGTGTTTAAAGATGCTTTTATCTTTTATTTTTTTTTCTTCTCTTCTCTTTCTCTGATTTCCCGTGTTCTTGTTTTGTCTGTCGAGAGAAAATAACAAAATCGAAGAGATTCCTCCGCCTTCTCCGCTCGAAACCGACGATGCTTTGACGAAGAGAACTAATAAATTTGTAGTTCCACATGGTAACCTTTTGTATGGTAAATAATAAGCAAATATTTTATTTATTAGACGACGAGCTAATAGTTTTATTTTAATTCTATTTCAGGATAATTTTATCTAGCTGATTATGGATTTGCCAACATACGCAAATTTTTAGCTCCTTTTCGAGGTACTAAATACCATCTTCAAGACTTTACTGGCCAAGGTTGTGATCTCGAAACTCCACATGAATTGTTCAATCATCGTCATGCCTCCTTGAGAAACGTGATTGAGAGAATATTTGGAATATTCAAATCACGATTTCTAATATTTAAATCTGCTCCTCCATTTTCTTTCAAGACACAAACAGAATTGGTACTGGCTTGTGTAGCTTTACATAATTTTCTTCGCAAGCATTGTCGCTCAGATGAGTTTCCTGTTGAAGTTCCCAATCAAGCTACCACTGAAGAAAATATGGAAGGCAACAATGCAAGAGATGATTCTGAAAATGTTGAAGAAATTTTGGAGACACAGGATCAAGAAAGAGAAAGTGCTAATATCTGGAGAGAAGCAATGGCTGAAAAAATGTGGAAAGATGCAACTATTTAGGTCTTTTTTATAACAGCTACTTAGTTTTATTTATTTGCAAAAGATATTTTAAAAATAAATCTTTGAGTTTTTTTATTGTTGATTTGGAAATGAACTCCAATAAAATCCTTAACAGAAATCAAAATGTATTCCAAACAATTCTATTTAAATCCTACTCATCATTTACGGACTCCACTCATATCTATTAGTAGAATCCTAATTACAGTTATAATCAATTCCATTAAAGTTCCCAAACCAATAAGAGCATGTTTATCGGGGCATTTAAAGGGAAGCTTAGAGGAATCTAATGATTTAATTAAATGAAAAATAATCAGAAAGACAAAAACCGATGCTTAGCTTAGGTAATTTGTGATCGAATTTAATGGGGATTTAAAACACGTGTCACGTAAGCAGTGGACCGTGTTTAAAGATGCTTTTATCTTTTATTTTTTTTTCTTCTCTTCTCTTTCTCTGATTTCCCGTGTTCTTGTTTTGTCTGTCGAGAGAAAATAACAAAATCGAAGAGATTCCTCCGCCTTCTCCGCTCGAACTACTTGGCAGCAAGTCCAAAGGTGGAAATTGGAGTGTCCCGTGGATTTCCTGGGATGATAGGAAGCATCGATTGTATGCACTGGGAGTGGAAGAATTGTCCCACCGCATGGAAAGGGCAATATGCACGTGGTTCGGAAAAACCGACAATTGTTTTAGAGGCGGTTGCTTCCTTTGATCTCTGGATATGACATGCGTTTTTTGGATCTCCAAGTACCTTAAATGATATCAATGTTCTTGATCGTTCACCTGTTTTTGATGACATAATACAAGGTCGGGCTCCGCAAGTCACTTACACTGTGAATGGAAAGGAATATCAATTGGCTTACTGTCTCACCGACGGTATTTATCCGAGATGGGCTACTTTTATCCAATCTATTCGGGAGCCATAAGGGCTGCAAGCGGTTTTGTTTGCTAAAAAACAAGAAGCTGTCCGAAAAGATGTCGAGCGTGCTTTTGGAGTCTTGCAATCTCGTTTTGCCATTGTTAAAAACCCGGCACTTTTTTGGGACACAGCCAAAATTGGGAATATTATGAGGGCATGTATCATACTTCATAATATGATAGTAGAAGATGAACGAGATAGATATACCATGCGAATATTTCAGAGTTCCAACAAGGAGAAGATACCGGAAGTTCACATGTCGATCCCGATATTGAAAGAGAATTCCATGAAGTGCTCACCAATATGATGGGACGTCGAAGACAAATTCGTGATCCACATACAAATCAACAACTGAAAAAAGATTTGGTTCAACATTTATGGCATAAATTTGGACGTGATGAAGACAACAACTGAGTTTGGAAGTTTGTTTTCGAATTTTTCTCAATTATTGTTCTAATCTTTATTTTCATTTTTATTTTAAATTTCTATGTTTTTAATGTTATCTTTTAATGTATTATAATTAATAAATGAATTTTTTTTAATTTTTTTTTATTAAGAACCCCAACTTAAAAAATCTCCATTGGACCGCGTAAAATGAGAGCACCTTAACAAAGATCCTTAACCCCACTAACCATTAAATTTAATATTAAAACTTCATTAGCACCCCATTTAAGCATCCGGGGTTAAAGATGCTCTAACACCCCCTAATTCGAGCGTCACTGAAGCAGAAGATCACATGGAGAAGGAGAAGGAAGAGTCACTGAGACTGGCGATCGCCGTGTCTCTCCTACGATCGAAGATCCAGAACCGTCTATCTTCTTCCTCTACTTCTCTCTGCGATGCTCCCTCCGAAACCGATCCTCTTCTCTGGAAGCAGAAGAACCGTCGATCGTCTTCCTCTACTTCTCGTTGCGGTGCTCCTCCCTCCGATACTGATGCTCTTCGATGGAAGCAGAAGGTCCCCTCTCGAATTCGATTTTGTGTACTTGGGTTTAAGTGATTGTCGTTGTTTGTTTGATATTTAGTGGGAAAATCTAACATATTAGGGGTTTCAATTTTGAAATTAGGCAAAAGAGAGGAAGAAAGAGATTATCAGACTCCAGGAAGATCTCAAAGATGCTGAAAGTATTATTATTATCTAAAACTTTGGCAACTCGTTTTATGTATTTAATGATTCCCAAAAATGGAAAAGCCTTTTGTTGATGCGATTTCTGCAACCTTCCTTAGGTTGTGATTTGTTCCCAGCGAATGCTTCTTGCAAGTGTTATTTCTTTGATAACTTGGGAGAATTCAGCGGCAGGCGTATTGGAGAGGCCTCTGAACCGAGGTTTAACGATGCTCTTCGTCGTAGATTTCTCAGAATAGGTGTATTTCTTACGCTTTTATTTGTATTCATTAGTCTTGTAATCTGAACTGTTTTGTCTCCTTTTTCTTTGTGTTTTTTTTTTTTTTTACTTATTAGCTTGTGTTGTCATTTGATTTCCTAGCAAGGATAAGGGGAAGAAGGAAATCAACTCGACCATCTCAAAGATTGCCGCTTTCAGGTTTTTGCTAAGGCTCTTCCTCGGCTTCACTCACTTTCAGTTTCCTTTATACATTATATACAACACCATACTTTGATATTTACCTGGATGGGTGAATTGTTAAATTGAATGTATGTAACCAAGCATCATCTTCTAGGACTCTTGACTTCAGAACCTGAATATGAAGACGAAGCAGAGCAGCTAAGGATATCTATTGATTTTCTCCTGGAACTGTCCCAAGCAGCGGACTCCAGTGTTAGGCTTTATTGCTTAAGCTCTTTTCTGGTAATATGCACTCTTACATAGTTTGCAGATTTGAACTCGCTTCTTCTGTTCTGCAGGCCTCTTATTTCAGCAACTGGTCACATCAGGCTGTAGATTTCATATTAGGTAATACTATTCAATCTCTTGACTTGCAAACAAATAATTTGATACCTGAGCTGCAATTCCCTTTTATTGGAAGCTTGTGTTGCACTTACGAAACAAACGTGTGTTCTTGTTCCTCTTCTTACAATAATATGCTCGCTCTCTTTTTGCATACTCAAGCTTCACTGAAGAAGCTGATATCGATGGGGAGAACCTTGGAATCTGTTGAAGAATCTATTAGTTTCATGATTACACAGTTGATCGCAAGAATGTGCACTCCCTTTAAAGGAAATGGTAGCTTTAGCTGTCTATCTATGATTTTAACTGTGTTTCTCTTTCTGGTTATCATTTCTCATAGATGTTGCTGTGTTTTTACTTACATCTGTTGTAGAGGTGAAACAACTAGAAACTAGTGTTGGGTTATATGTCCAACATTTGATCCGTAAACTGGGAAGTGATCCATACATTGGACAGCGTGCAATATTTGCTATTTCACAGAGAATATCTATTTTAGCCGAGAACTTACTGGTCATGGACCCGTTTGATGAATCATTCCCAGAGATGGATGAGTGCATGTTTATATTGTAAGTATTTCAAATTCTAATGAGAATGTGTTTCTATGATACATCATACGTGGGACTGCCGAGTTTGATTATGTTGTCTTATGGACCTGCAGGATACAGTTAATTGAGTTCCTGATAAGTGACTATTTGTTATCGTGGGCAGAGAATGAAGCATTTGAAACTGGTAATTTAAGTATTTAGTGTTTTATGTATGATACTCTTTCAACAAATCAGAGTGGCGCAGCGGAAGCGTGGTGGGCCCATAACCCACAGGTCCCAGGATCGAAACCTGGCTCTGATAAATTTTTGCTCTTTATTTTTTTGTTTTCGTTGATTCCCGAATTATATGCAGCTATCTATTTGTTTCCATTTCTGACACAAATACAGTTATAGACGGCAAAAAGTGTCACAAATGATGCTGAGATTGGTTGTGTCTGACCTGTAGTTGTGTTTGAGGAGTGGATATCATCAGTTGTCCACACGAGGAAAGCAGTAGCTGCGTTGGAAGAAAGAAACGGGTTGTATCTTCTTTTCATGGACCGAGTCACAGGGGAGTTAGCTAAACGAGTTGGTCAAGTCACATCTTTCAAGGAGGTCGAGCCAGCCATTTTGGACAAAATCTTAGCCTACCCAGAATGATACCTTTTCAGGTTAGTAGCATCTACCCAATAAAGCTTTATTTTTTTTTGTTATTGGAACCCTTTGTACCCTTAGTCCATCAAAGAATAGTGTGTGGAAAGCAAATTGCTTCACTTTGGTTTAAAGGTGAAGATAGTTGATCCAGTAATCATATATATCGTGGTCGGCTTTGACCTTTGGTTGATGTCGCTTTGTGATATATTGGACACTTAGTTTTCCAGCGAGTCAGAGTCTTTAAATTATGGCCGCCATAGGCTCCACATGACACTACGATGTTATCTTATCATTACATTTCTCAGTCATCCCACCAAATGTTATTGAATTATATCCATTTAACAAAAAGTATCTTCAACTTTACCCGTCTTCTTTATAATCACAGCAGAGGGGCAAAACCTTATCTTATCTTTGAGCAGAGATGGGTGACACCAAGCGCTTAGTCATCGTATCTATCATTTCACTCCTGTTCTTGTCTCAGTTTCTTCTTTTGTGTTCAGCTCATGTCAATGATGAAGTCGGTGTACCGAGGAAGCTTGGCGTTTTCATAAGGAAAAGGAGAGGATTCAGATACAGAAGGCCACACAGCACCACCAGATCGGCTTCTGCAACACTTTTGCCAGGCTCCTTCCATGTGACTGCTTGCCTCGCCTCCTCTTTCTTACTACCTCTTCTTCTCTAGCTTTTTAATTGATGTAGTAGATATTACTCTGCCTTTGTAATGTCAACAGGTAAACTAACTCTGCGTGTATAAACGTTATGTAAGCGTGTACATTTTGAATGCTTGAGATTGTGAATTTTATTTACAGTTGGGTCTTTTCCACGGTCAGGAAACCAACGAAAATATTTGATTCATTGCCTTTTGCACATGTTATAACACACACTAACAACAACCTATTGGTTGCCTTTATTACAGAACATTACTTAAGTGTATGAAACTCAGATCCTCATGGATTGTATATCAAATCTCTCGTCATAGAGTCTCCAATGTCCGTATCTCTCCGTCTGAGCCACCACAGGCTCTGACCTCGGCACATAAACATCTGGCTTCTTCACCTCCTTAATCCCCTTCAGCCTTGACACATTGTTTGCAATATCACGGCTTGACAAATGCACACACCCAAACAAGTCCAAGTACTCTAGCTTCGGACACCCCTCACATACGCAAGCGAGTCCTTTCGCAGACAATCTAGAGAACCGAATCTCCAAACGCTCTAGATTCATCATATGTTTCCCGATCGCCTCAGCTTCCGTGTCTCCGTCTTGAGGACAAGCGTCTAAATACTCTGTAGGAACAACAGAGCCGATTTGCCGAGACGAATCAGACCAATCCATAAGGTTGCGTTTCAGCGTCGTGAGGTTAGGACAGTTTCTACCGATCATCACAAGAGCGTCGTGGGATATCTCGTGACAGTAACTGATATCTAGCTCCTTTAGACTCCTGCAACGAAACGCTACCTTCGCCATAGATGCGTCCGTCACGTGAGGGCTGCTTCTAACCGCGACAGCCTCGAGATCCGGACATCTTAACAACATACAAAACCATAAACCCACTTTCATTAGTAACAGAATATATGAAATAGATTAGGCGGTTAAGTAAGCGGTTTACTTGATTTCTGATTAGTTCAACGTTTTGCAACGAACACTCTTCTCTTATAGTGGAATAACAAACTATTAAACCGAGTAACAGAATATTAAACCGGTCGGTTAAGTAACCGCTTAATCTATTTCATATACTCTGTTAATTAGTGGACAAGGGAGCTTTGGATGAAGAAGGAAGGATTACCTTTCAGCAGCGTAAGAGAGAGCGTGATCGCTGCAATGGCGGACGCGGATCTCGGTGAGACCTCCGTCGCTCCAATCAACGACTGATCGGAGCATCGAGCCAATCTTCCGTTCGAAATCAGGAGACCACCACTGAGTCGACTCGGGATACGACTCGAACCATGGCTCCAGATCGAAGGAAGACCAGAGATACGGATCTCTGCAAACGGCAAGCCACGATTTTCGTACGAACATCGGTCCTGTCCATCGCTCCTGGATCGTGAGCCGTGAGATGATGTTGGTGAGTATCTCTGGAGCCAATCCTCCCCAATCGTCCATAAAAGGTTTCTTTTTTTTTTTTTTTTCGTTTTCAGACATGTTTGGGACATTTTTGGTCTTGTGATCTGTATGTATGAATTTAAAGTTTACACGAAAAGTCTTGTTCCGACACGTGTGAACATATTCTGACCGTTGATTTTGTTCCTGGACTTTTGGATCACTTTCATCTCTTCTAAGAACGACACGTGTTCAGTATAGAGAAGGGGATAAGGTTTTTAAATTTCAAGCCACATTTGGATATATGTTTAATGTTTTCAAAAGCAAATAAAAGCAGCTACATTGACGTGGAACTATGTTACAAGATCGTTGACTTTTGAGGGTATTAGACTCTGAGAGCTGCTGCGGCAACAGGATCTTGCCACGAAACTTTCCTCTTATTTGATCCGTTTCCTCCGTTCCTGCAAGACGATAGCTTCATCATCTCTTTCTGCTGCTGCGGCATCTCGGTGCTGCTCTTTCTCGTACATGAACTACTTTCTTGCACTCTCGTTCTCTCATTGTTCATTGCTTCTATTTCTTCCTCTTCTTCTCCCTGTAATCAATTTAAGAGGTGGTCAAATGAGTACACACACACATGTTGGTTCTCTTTGTATATAAAGAGTGAACGATGTGCTTACAGATATCTGGTTTAGATCAAACAACGGAACTCTCTTCTCAAGACTGGTTTTGGTTTCGTTTACCGAGTGGTTTAAGTCGGGAAGTGTAACATGTTTGGTTTCTGCTTCACTTCTCTTATTAGGAGACGACACTTGCGTTTTACTCTTCGATCTTCCTCTACCCTTTTTAACATCTGGTGGATGCATAACAGGCTGGTCTTGTCTCAAATGTCTGTATCTCCGCCGAAGAAATCTGATAAACAGAGACATAAACAAACACTTCAGAACAAAACATGGATCAAGAACATTAATGATAAATATATTATTGCGTCAAAGATAAGAGTAGTATATGTACCGGACTTCGGCTATAAGTGTTGCCTTTCTCTCTCGCATAGTCTGTATCTTCTTTCGCATTGCTTCAGTATCCTTGTGTGATCCAAACAAAAACAGTGAAACACGTTATTAATACACAGAACCAAAGGTTATCTCTCGCTAATATGGACACAACAAGGCTCTCGCATCTCATCCTAGGAGTATGTATTAACAAAGCACTATTTTGATCAGCTTAAGACTAATATCGATTTGAACAACTACACATGACAAAATAAAGTAAGAGGTTTTATGTTTGTTAAGGAACCAATTAAGCTTAAAGTTTTTATCTTTCTCTTTGAAACAAAAACTTTATCCAGATCAGAGTGAAAAGAAAAGAAAAAAACAAATCTTGAGAAACATTTTCAGATCCAGAGACAAAATAGACCAGACCCATAAACTGAAACTTGATTTAAACTCAAGAGGAAAAAAAAACAGAGTTCTTACCATATGCAGTTCTTGATAATCTTGCATAAGGCTGTGATGCCTAAGTCTGACTTTCGGATCCTCAAAAGGATTAGGGTTGGGAGGAGTTCGATTCATCAGGTGAACACAAGATGTGTAGTTGCAGAATCAAAGAAGGAAAGAGATGAAGGAGGATAAGCCCTTGAAAGAAGGAATGAGAAGAGAGATAGAGAGAGGAAGGTTCTGGGTTTGGTGGTGTTGTATATCTGATATCAAACAGAGAGGAGAAGTCAGAGAAGGACAAAGAAGCAGAAAAGAAGGACACATCATGTTGTTGTTGGTGTTGGTGTTGTTGCTGTGAGAGAAAAAAAATAAAAAAATAAAAGCAATATTGCTTTTTTGGAGGTGTGTTAAGACAGCAGTGATGAAGATGGAAGCAGATTTGTGCAGGGAGTAAGTGTGTGAAATGACTTCTGCACTAAGTTGTGGTGCTGTGTTAAGTGCAAAGCAACTTCCTTTTTCTCTTTTATTTTTAATGGGTTTTGTTGGAGACTCTTGAGAAGAAACGTCTCTATTTTATTTCTTGTGTTCCATTGTCGTCGGTAAAGTTTTTTTCTTTTTGTCGTCTGTAAAGTTATTAACCATTCAAAGTTTAATACTGGGTCCGTTGAAAATAGACCTATGAGAATGGAGGTTCAAATATAAATCTCACGACTTTATTTATAGAAAAGTCAGATAGTGGAAGAGAAAAAGCTAACATAATAAGATTCGCTTTTTGAAACTATAGTACTAATCGCTGTTATAAAATCACCGCATAGCCGCCTAGAAGATTGCTTACTCTATTTTTTAATTATTTTTTATTTTTATTTTATTTTTAATAATATTTTTATTTATTTGTTTGATCTAAAATTTTATAAATACCATTTATATTTATAATTTTGATGAAAATTACACTATATTAAGTTTATATATTCTATTTATGTGTTTTATACAATCTTAAACATGAAAATATATTAATGTTATACACAATTAAAGATTAACATGTTTTATGACATAGTAAATAATCTAAAAATTCTGTCCCGCATA
Source organism: Brassica oleracea var. oleracea (assembly GCF_000695525.1). Taxonomy (NCBI): domain Eukaryota; kingdom Viridiplantae; phylum Streptophyta; class Magnoliopsida; order Brassicales; family Brassicaceae; genus Brassica; species Brassica oleracea. The sequence continues at coordinate 41,073,480 of NC_027756.1, forward strand.
ATTTTCGATTAATTTCCGATTTTTTCTTTAGGCGCTAGGTTTAACCTAACCGTCCGACTAGCGTCTAGCGCGTTCCCGAACATAGGTGCTAATATATATATATATATATTACATATTTTTTACCAAAAAACATATATACGGATTGTTGCAGAAACTCTGTCTTGGTTTCTGTACACTCGGTTTAGAATATCCTAAAGATAACACCTTTTTCTTGCATTTACATTGATGATTTCTAGAGTGTGTTTATTGCAGTGATGACCTATTAGCTCATAGAAGAGGGTAAATACAACAGTGAAGAAAAGTGTTAAGTTTTTGTCATAATTAACAAAAAGCTTTGTAACTTTAATGCATAGCATCTTCATTTCACGAGTTTCGTTTCTGATGGTCACGTTTTGGTTCATAAGAAGGATTTGTCAAGTTTTGGTTCATCAGGGGTATGTCTCAAGTATCCGGCCAATTTGTGCAAGGATGGCATAATCTCTTATTCAAGTCAGATCCACGATTATCGACAAATACTCTAAACTCTTTCAGTAAGTCTGCATAACTTCAAAGGGTCTAACCAACCATGCTCATGTACATCCTTTTCCCGAAGCACGAATTTTACCCCAATCTTAATGACTCAACTTTTGAGATATCATCTCTTTTAAATAACTCAATGCCCTGAACAAATCTTTGACGCTGCATAAATAATTTTAGTAATAATATTGTAACTTGCGAGTGATTTGAACTGGAATTTACTTATATCTTCAGAAGCCATGTCCCACTTTGATTTCCAGGCAGCGTAAAGTCTTCTAATAATCATCGAGTATGTGAAACTGGTTGGTCGTTTTCTCTTCTGTTTTCAACACCTGCACAATTAATCTACATTTTCAGTATTTCCAAAGTTAGCATCTGTATTCAAATACTTCTATCAGATATATTCTAGAAACGCATGCATTGCGTATTGTCTAACTTAAGTACAAAGGTTAGGATCCAGTTGTGCCGAGAAGCAAGAAGTGCACTTGCGAATAGCTTTGATCTCCATTTAACCACAACATCCTGTTTGAAAACAAAGAAAACAAAAAAAAAACTTTAATGCTCTGTAACATTATATAAAGAAACAAAAGAAGCCGAAAGCAAGCAATTCATCGGTAGGAAAAACCATCAACGTGTTTTAGTTATACTCATCACAATATGTAGAATTAGATTGTGTGCATTGAAAACATCTTTAGAATAACATAAACTGATAAACGTCCATCTAATTTCATCCTTAGAAAACCCCAACACAGTTAAGAAATCATTGTTTGTAAATCACAATCGATGCTAATGTGATAGTCAAGCTCTCAGCTTTCTTATGAATCAAGGTTTTTGAAAGTATTAAGGCGTTGATGGATGGTGGCGATAAGAAAATGTAGATTACTTAAGAAACTAAGGTGAAAGTAAGCAATAACGAATTAGTCGAAAAGACTTAACCTTGCCATCAAAACCAAAAGCATATCAAAGCCCACGAGCTCACCACCTTTCTTAACATTTCGAGATTCCCAGAAACCTAAAACCGCCTTCAATTCAGACAGATGAATCTGCGAAAGAAGCCATTTTCAAAGAGTATGAGAGAGGTCGTCAGGATGATATCGAGAATACGGGTTCTAACCTTTTTATACCGAGATTCCCCCACAGCCTTGCAAGACATAAATGTAGATCGTGGATGATGAAATCAAGGAGGACTTTAAAAAGATGAATGTGTAACTGGTGAAATTCAAGCCCAGAGGAAGAAGATGAATCGAAACCCTAGAGTTGGAGCTTCCATCGCGACTGCGGAGAAAAACAATTGGCTCAACCACTGAAGTCAGAAAACGACGCGTTTCGAGTGGCCTAACCTATTATCAAGTTGGGCTTTTCAAAACGGAATGTCATAGTGGAATAAATGAAACGCTGAGTTTCATCGAATGGGACACGTGGCACCACCAGAACACACGACTTTCTGATGTAAAACATTCTTTTATATATATAGAAGATAGAAGATAGAGATAGATTTTGGGTGATGTGGGATAAAGAACCAGAAACAAGGCGGGTGCGGCCGTTGGATGGAACAAATGGACGGTAAGGATGTAACTTGGAGTTAAAGAATGGGTTTTAGACTAAACTCTAAGAACCTGATGGGCTTTTTAAAGCCCATAGAATACATGATGCTCCGTCGCTAAAGAAAGTTTGGATTCGGTGGAAGATCAATCGGAGGGAAGGTATGGGTGGCGCTAATCTGAAAGCGGAGACGATGGCTCTGATGGATAAGAGAGCTGCCATGGAGACGGAAATGAACTCCATCGTAGAACGTCTCTGCAATCCCGGTGGTCCTGGTCTCTCCGCCAATCTCGTCGACTCGGAGGTAACTCTACTCGATCTGCTTATCATCCCTCCCCCCTTTTGATTCTTTTTATCGTTTATGACATCGACAGGGGTTCCCTCGGGAAGATATCGACATTCCGGCGGTTAGAGCTCAGCGCCGTCGTCTTGCTGGTGAGTTTCTCTTCTCTTTGTTGTCCCAAGTTAGGTTTTTTTTTTTTTTTACTTAGATTAGGGTTTGTGTGAGTAAGAGATGAACCAAGATTGATTTTTTAATATCATTATTTGCCATAGAGTGGATGTGTAGCTTCTCCAGTGAACCAAGTGTGTTAGTGTTTGATTCTTTCCTTCACATTGAGTTGGTTTCTTTCTCTGAGATAGTTTCTTTACCTACAGAGTTACGAAATGAGCACAGCGAGATAACGGACAAGATCAATGTGAACATTCAAATTCTTCATTCAGTGAGGAGGCCTACCTCCAGAGCTTCGGGTATGACCTGGACATTGAGCTCCAAGCTTCATGTTTCAATCTTTGGTTCCGTCACTTTGACTATCAAATGCCTGCCCATACTTTGAAAACCATATGGTTGGGTGTGGAGTTTTATGAATGAATACAAAATGATTATGCAGGTCCACAAGAAAGAAGTTTGTCTGGTGAAGTGGCTTCCTTATCGCAGACATCCGGCTTCAGTGTTACTTCCCCTGCCATGGATACTAGTATCCCCTTTGCCATGGTTGACGAGATAACCGAGTCATCTCCAGCAGCGGAGGATGGGTTACAGCTTGGAGATCAGGTTGTTAAATTTGGCAACGTCGAAGGTGGTGACAATCTGTTGCCTAGGCTTGCCGCTGAAGCTCAAGCTAACCAGGGACAAGCAGTTTCTGTGGGAGTTATAAGGCAAGGTGCGAAACTAGATTTATCTGTCACCCCGAGGGTATGGCAAGGCAGAGGTCTATTGGGGTACGTACATTCTGATAAATTTCTATTTCACAACAGGGGTAGAGAAAGTAGTCGTTTCTCTGTCTCAACTGGATGAATTGCTAACTCTTTCCCATCTCATCTGCTTTCATTGCAGGTGCCATTTCCGTTTGGTATGATCCATGGACTGTCATTTGGAGGCCTGGATATGCTGAAAGCTTCTGTCCTGCAGAGTTTGTGGTTGATGAATGATGATGTCTGTTTTTAAAAAAAAACTTGTTTAGTGTGCGTGCAAGTGGTTTCCCAATTTGGTAGTTGAAAGTAGACTTTCTTCTTTGCATGTTGAACCCATCAGAAAAAAAAAAGAGGCATCGTTTAGCTTATAGCTGATACCACAAATGAAACGCGTTTTTGTTCCACTAGCCAGTTGATAATCATGACTTCAATTTTTGTTTCTCTCGTACCCTTAACTTGGCCAGCTGATTGACGCTCAAGATAAGTCCACATCTAGTTAATTGTGGTAATTGATCATTTATGTTAAAGCAACCTGCAAATGATTCCAGATAGATCCACTGTTGGACATGGTGCCTGAAAAGGGTATAACTACAAGTTTTCACAATACAATGGTCAGTCATCTCTATTCGTAAGCTTTATTTTGCCTGCAAGGCTGCTTCAGTTGCGGCCCTTTGGTTAAAGATTAAGGGCGATGCAGTCACAGACTCGAACATCCTCCACCAAACGCCTTTTCAGGGTTAAAAATATGAAGTAGTACTAAGAAAGTGAAACATGCCCAGTTCACATGTATGATGACTAACTAATGTGGAAACTAAACCATCCAGTGAACACTTTGGCAGCTGAATGACCAAGACAAGCTACAGTTTTGTACGAGAAGCAACAGAGCAGCTTGCAAGACGCATGGTGGTCTGATTCAACGTCACCCTGGTTAAAGTTCATCGTCAAATATCACGGTCTCAGCGTTTAATCTATCAAATATATGAAATCTAAATCTCACTATTACCGACACGATTGTAATGTTACAGCAAAAAATATTAATCTCGTGGGTAAATAATATTAATACAGGTATAAACTACCTGTAGAGGAGATAGCATTACATGAGACAAGTTAAAAGAAACAGCTAATCTTACTCCAAAACCAAGGGATGGATCTGTCTTTGTTTATCAGAAATAGAACAAAACTAAAAGAGAAAAAAAGAGATCACAAACACTCTCTAACGTCTCTCTATAGATCTTTCTTTACCTCTTTTGTTAACATTACTGTAAGCCAAATACAGCAACACGTGGATTACATACTCTTTTATAGCTGATGGGCTGGTCCCTTGATCATATCCGGAAGCCTGTCTTTGCAGTATTCCTGCCTTGTGTCCATTTCTTCTTTGTATCCGTTTGTTGTTTCTTCGATGCAAACGCCTGGAACGGGTTCGGCCCTACATACATCTCCTCTTTGATCCTTATCTTCTTTTTCTTCCCTCTGTCATATTCTTCATCCCTGCCACAATCCAAATACCATTTGTTTGTAAACCAACTGCCTAATAATATTAACCAACCCCAACGCAAACAACCAAAAATATCAAAGCTCACCATTCATCTGCTACATATCCAATTCTCGTGCCTTCACTACTACCCATCTTCTTAGAAGCTGAAACTTCCTCGTCCCATTTGGCAACTGCAACAGTTATTAAGACTTAAGCCCATCAAACACAAATACATAGACTAAGGCCTTGCTCTAAGGTTAACTGTTTGATTGTTATCAGTTCTCAAAAAAATAAAATCAGAGTTGGAGAATGCTAGTGTTATCTCCTACCTGGATAAAGTTCGTTATCATTAGCAATTAGAAGCAAGGATTAAAGATAAGAAAACAGAAAACTTACCAACTGTCTCTGGCAAACCCCTCGTGAGAATGGTCACCTGTTCTTTCTGTAACAATATTTGTTCTTCTTTTGAATTGTCTCTCTTTCTTTTGCCGTTTTGGCTTGCTTCAGACAAGTCCGAACTCCTCAACGGTTGTTGTTGGTCTGACGCAAGAACGGCACCATTTTGATTAGTTCTCTCCTTCAGCTCTACGATTGGAGAGGCAAGCAGCATATTCCCATTACTAGTCCTTATCCTTTCATTATCGACACTGACACTTTTACCCTTCCCATGCAAGCAGCAAGCAGAGCCAGAAGAAGCAGCTTTGCTAGTTATCAGTGGAGTGGAACGTTCTAGATCTGTAGCTCTTTTCTTGGACTCCGAAGTACCCTTAACAGCTAAGGTTCTTGATCTTCCCCTTTTTTTGCGAACGCCAAGTGCCAGCTTGAAAGATGATAACCCCACCCGTAGGGTTTTCATGTTACGCTTGCGAGTCTTTCTTTGTGTGGTGAGAGTCTCCTCAGCAGAAGTTTGCTTTATTGATTCTGTTGCCGATTCATCCGACTGATGTACCAAAGTCTGATTATCAAGAACAGCTTCTTCCATAGGTGAATTATCATTTTTAACCTGGAGAGAAGCGAAAGGCAAGTTAGAAAAACTCAATCCCATTAAACGAGGCCATACGAACAAAATTCAAACTCGTGAAAGTATAACTATACACTCACCTTAAGTGAAGTGTCAGACTCGTTCAAATTATTAGCAGAGTTCTTCTCGTCAACGCTATTTTCAGCTTTGGCCACAGAAGTAGGCAAATTCACAAGAATTTGAGTGTTTGTGCTGTCATCCAAGAGAGGAGAAGCCTTTCCTGGTATCATTGTGCATGCAGCCTTTGAGTCCTCCTTTACCAAAGATCCTTCCCCATTAGCCTGTGGAAGTGACTCTTCCTTCTTGTTATTAATTAAATCTTTCTGAGTTAAGACTACTGGAGCACCTACATCACAGGGTCTCTCAAGGTTCTCTTTTCTCTCCACACTGCTTGGGGGATTTGTCTGAGTCTCTTTGGCATTTAAATCTTTTGGTGTCAAGACAGCAGGATCACCTTGTTCACATAAGGGTGATGTAACATTGGCAGCAACAACGCTCAACTCTTTTTGGGTCAGGACAGCAGGAGCACCTTGATCACGTGATTCCGAGGGTGGTGCTGAACTATTTTCCATCTTAAGGTTCTCTTTTGCCTCCACACTGCTCAGGGAATCTTTCTGTTTCTCTTTATCTTTTTGAGTTAAGACAGCAGGAGCACCTTGGTCACTTGATTTCACAGGTGCTGTACCATTTTGCCCCTTAAGGTTCTCTTTCCCCTCCATACTGCTTGGGGGATCTTTTGCATTCGCATCTTTTGGGGTCAAGCAAGCAGGCGAGCCTTTATCACACGCTCTCAAGGGTGCAGTACCATTGGCAACAGTAGCGTTTAAACTACATGCTTTGATGACTGTTGAACCATTAACTTGATCATTTCTGTTAGAAGATACAATCAAAGAAGCTCTGTTTACGGCGACGCTCTCTTTGGAAGTTTCTTTCTTAGCCACGGTAACTGGATTCTTTGGGGCTGTATTTTGTCTATCACGAACATAGAAAAGCATATACGCCTTCTGGTTGAACACAGTCTTCTCACTAGCTTGGATAACCTACAGCAACAATGCAAAGAGAAACTTACTATAAGTTATGCAAACCAAGAACGTAGAATGCTGCTGCTGCTTACCTCGTTATCATCAAGGGAATACCACATGCCACTTGAAGTGCGAACAAAGCAGTAGTAGTGACCAGAATGGATACTTCCACCACAATGAACTAACACACCATATAGAGTGTACTTCAAATTACCTTCCTGCTCAACACAAGTTAACTGTAATGTTATAATCATGAAGGTCAAGGATTAAAAAGATACATGAACAAGAATATCTAAAAAAAACTCCAACGGAATATAGAGCACAAGAGTAAGTCTACTTACATATGGACCACTGACGAAAGGTTTCATGTCGATCGCAGGGGGAAACTCGACTTTCTTGTCGATTTTTTCGGATCTATGAGGTTCAAACCGTTTGAGATGTACAGTCAAAACAGAGGGTGCTTTGAAAACAGTAAGCTGTTTTACAGCCTTAACTTTCTGCCTGCATCTTTCACATTGGTAAACCTTTGAACCATTATCTAAGAGCTCAACCGCAGTGAAACGTAAAAGTGCTCTCTGCAATGAATCTGCCCTCGAAATGTCTAGGCTCAGGTCAAGAAATGGATCAAACTTGTCGGAGCAATGGGAACACTGTGCACATTTCACCTGAAATAAATAGAATATTTAGGTTAAATATATGCTCCAAATGATGATAATAATAAAAAAAAAAAAAAAAAACTTTACCTGACTACGGAGGCTACCACCAAAAATTTGATGTACCAAGCTACTCCTGTAAGCATCAGAGGATTCACTAGGTACACCAGAAGGCAGACAACACTTGTGCATACACTCCAGCAAATTGATCATGTACTCATGTGCATCTTCCTGCCTACATTTCCTGAAGTTTTGGGATACGCCTAATTAACCATTTGAGAGTCCTCGTTAGTCTGATTAATAAAAAAAAGCCGAAATTGACACAATAATAGTGAAATCAGACAAGGTCTGAGAAGCATACATCGCAGGTTAGAGACCAAATACTTAGGTGCTAAGCTTCTGCCAGTAGATTGAAGAGCAGTCCTGACATGTCTCTGCATTGCACATAAAGCACAAAACCCCGCCACACGGCCTGCACAAAACGATTACATATAAACACTGTATCAGAGACTGAACAAAGAGACTTAGCATTTACAAGCAAACCACCACTTACAGCGTTGCTCATGCGCGACGTCTTGCAGATAAGCAGCCAAAGGCTCAGTGTACGTCAAACATTGCAACACCGAGTTGAGATAACATGTGTTCCCGAGATTCTCCAAACCAGCACCCTACAAAGACACCCGTCCAAACATATCAACAAAACCCATAATAAAGATAACATTTTTTTTCCACAGAGAAGCAACTCACGATTTTGCGGATGGTTTTGGTGAAAGTAAGCTCCCGATCCAACGAATCGGGACCGTCCACCTTCTTAAGGGAGGGTGACCAGAAGGCTCTGTTGTTAGTGTTAGATGAGGAGGAGGGATTCAAAGTCTCCATCTTGAAATCGGAGCCGCGATTAGAGAAGCCGTTGAAGGGTTTCCTCGCGAGGTGGAACTCGATCTTTCTGAAAACGGCGGAGGCGGAAGAGGACGAAACGGCGGCGCGAGATCCGTCTTGACCCGTCTGGATCTCCATTCACGGAATCCAGAGGAATCGACGATCCACGCGTTAAGACAAAAGACACGGTTTTTGTGATCTGTCGGGAGGAAAAGTTGTGTGAAAGAGAGAAGAGAGCTTTTGCGGCTAATCTTCGAAAAGAGAGAAAGAGTGGAAGCAGCTGCAGGGGGCACTACTAAACCCTAGCAAACACCAATCCCGACATTTTTCGACCACTTAATTTTGTTTTTATTTTCGGTATTTATAATTTTAACTCGTACAAGACAGAGGAACCAGAGAGCTCTTCTGTCTCGGTTAATTTGGTCCACACGGCGCCGGATTATTAGCCGGGAAACTAACAGTTTTGTTATTAGGGTATAGCGTGGACGTTAAATTAGGTTTTGCTCACTAACAAGCCTAAATCAAATGCCCATTAATCTGAAATTTGGGTTTTTGTTTTGAGATTGAGCCTATTTATGAGTAAGCCCAATACTAACACAAGTTGAACACTGATACACCAATCAGTAAACGTATATTTATTGCAGAAAATATGCAAACTTTTGTCGGAAGATAAATTTTAAAATTAGCTTTTACAGTTTTCTTTTACTAATACTTTCTTTTTGACATGCTTGTCAGTTTAGAAAAATAAAAGAGAGTGAAAGAAAAGTTAAAAAATAGGAGGAATTGCATGGAAACTAATTGGTTGTAGTCTATTAACAATCTCTTGGGGTTTGGTATGTACATATCAATTATGAATTTTATTTCTCCTCAAAATTAAATTAATAGATATTTTTGGAGCTAATTGGTAAAACATGTGTAAGGATCCCGAGTCGAGTCGGTGAAGACTTCAAAGTACGTTCGCGTATTAAATGTATTTAAGATTGTGAACTGGGAGGAATTCAATATCCCCATCCCCATAAGATACGCATATTGGGTACTGAGTCATATTCGTTATTGCTTTTTTGTTTGAATTTTAATATAGTCAGTGAAAATTTAAGACTAGTGTGTGTATATTGGGTTTAGCCTAGGTCTAGGACGGATCAGGGTATCCGGACAATTTTAAGGTATCCGGATCCGGATCCTTATCCGGCGTATCCATAATTTTAATATCCTTATCCGGATCCGGGGTTCTCGGATATCCGGATGCTTCTAAAAATTGTAATATCTGGTGGATATCCGGATCTGGATTTGAATTCTTAAAATAAATAAAAAATAATATTAATATATATATAATAGAAAAAATGACTAGGATAGCATTAAAAAGTTTTCGTCACAAATATAATCTCTAAGAATAAAAATGACCAAAATAGCACTTAATGTTTTATCAAAAGAGATAAATATACACTTATACCCCAATGGTAAATTAATTAGACATTAGGGTTTAGAGTTAAGAGGTGGGGTTTAGGATTTAGGATTTAGGGTTTAGGGTTTAGAGTTAAGGAGTGGGGTTTATGATTTAGGGTTTAGAGTTTAGAGTTTAGGGTTTAGGGTTTAGAGTTTAGGGGTGGGATTTAGGGTTTAGGGTTTAGAGTTAAGGAGTGGGGTTTATGATTTAGGGTTTAGAGTTTAGAGTTTAGGGTTTAGGGTTTAGAGTTTAGGGGTGGGATTTAGGGTTTAGGGTTTAGAGTTAAGGAGTGGGGTTTATGATTTAGGGTTTAGAGTTTAGAGTTTAGGGTTTAGGGTTTAGAGTTTAGGGGTGGGATTTAGGGTTTAGGGTTTAGAGTTAAGGAGTGGGGTTTATGATTTAGGGTTTAGAGTTTAGAGTTTAGGGTTTAGGGTTTAGAGTTTAGGTTTTAGGGTTTAGAGTTTAGATTTTAGGGTTTAGAGTTTGGGAGTGGGGTTTTGGGATAAGATTTCAAATTTTGAAAAATAAAAAAAATTTAAATTTTTCAAAAGATAAAATGCTATTTTGGTCATTTTAGTTTTTGAGGGCTATTTTTGTGACATAAACTTAGAAATGTGCTATTTTGGAGATTTGCCCTGTAAAATATGAACAATAATTTTAAAATAAAAAATATATAATTTTTTTAATTATTTTTATGTATAATATTACAAAATTTACATAAAATTATATATACTATTATAAAAATGAAAATATATTAAATAAAATTAATTTTTATATATAGATATTACTATTTTTGAAATATTTACTAATAAAACTTACGGATCCGAATATCCAGACCAAAAAATTAAGATATCCGGATCCGGATCCGGCTTTGACATATCCAACATTTTACTATCCAGATTCGGTCCCTCGGATATCCAGATTTTCGGATCGGATCCGGATCGAATCCGGATTTCGGATAAAAGTTTCAGGCCTAGGTTTAGGTATATGTCAATGGCAGTCAGCCAGTTTTAATTTAAAAATATTATATGCTGGCTTGTTGCGACAAATTGTTGCCACGGTAATTGGGGCTAACAAGAAATTCTTAAACCCTACTAATGTCTAATGTCTAATGTCTTTACGGCATGATTATAGTGGAGTTCTTAACGGAATATAAGAACCCGTCTCTTAACTTTTAACTAAAAAAGTTAAGAACCGGTTTTTAAAACTCTTATTTAAGAACCAGTTCTTAGTTTTTTTAGTTAAAAGTTAATAGACGGATTCTTATATTCCGCTGAGAACTCCACTCTGAGAACTTCGGGTTAATCATGGTCTTAGCGTATTTTTATGTAGAGAAAAAAAATGTAAAGAGAGAAAGAAGTTGCATGCATCATGCAGACATAAGAGAGCGGACAGTGCATGGGGAAAAGTGCCATGAGTCACGTGCTCTCCCACTCGACCACGTGCCGTCTAAGCTACTCCGATTCGATTCCAAAATTAATTGGAGTCTTAACTTTTGATTAATATAATATAGTACCATGTAACAAATTAATTAGTAAGATTAAACACATGCGAATGCACGCAGTTGCAACTTGGCACTTGTCTTACGGAGACCGAGATTTGCTATAGGTGTTAATTAGTTTTACTTATTAGGTTGAGTAGTTCATCCAAGATATACAAGCATGGATCTCATGGTAATCGAGTGTTTAATACAAATGTACTATATATGTATGCTTGCAAATCTATCTATCTAATAAAACTACCAGTTGTATATGTTGATACAAAATAAATACTATCGGTTGTGTTTTTTTTTCTTGTACATATCGGTTAATTTATATAAAGAGCTTTTTCGTCATAGAAAAAGTTGTCGGTGGTGCTCTCATTTCACCGATCTGGTGACAGCTTTTTAAAAAGAAAAAAGGAACTATCCGAATAAAAACAAGCCGTTACATTGGATTTATTTGTTCATTCTCATTCCACACACTCAACGTTTGTTAAAAAGAAAATGGTTTTAATTTGACTATCCCCAAAATGACATCCTTTCTTAAATCCGATCTCGTTTAAATTGGATATACAGCTCTGTGTTTGTATGTAGTAGTATTAAATTGCCTGAAATGAATGAGACAAGAATCAAATGCCATAAATATTCTTCTTGTTTTAGTTGATGGAAATTAAAAAGTCAGAACCTAATCAATCCAACAGCTATTCTTTAAAGTGCTGTTTAGATGAAGTAAGGATGGATCTTTATATGCAGTATTACGTCTAAAGTCTAAGCCCATTGCTTCTATCATTGCCTGCAATTTCTATAGTTAATCAAAATCTTGATACTCGAATCTTGTGCTTAAAGAAGAAGACCCCAAATAAATAGATAAGAGGAAGAGGAATCAATTCATCTGTTTACACGACACATGTTGATTGATGGATAACGTAAACATTATGATAAAGGAAGTGAAATAAAGCAAAAGAAAAAATGTTTAAATTTTTTTTAAGCTGTTAGAAAAAGAATAAAGGAAAAGTGGAGATTGTGATGATAAACCTTAATGATTATGTCTAAGCAGCATCTTTGCAGTACTAAACCACATGCAAAGTCTTTTAGGTTGATCTACCTACAGTCTCAGGATTCATGACACAAAAAGATATGTCCCCTCAGTGAGAAGTAAGTTAGATGAAATTCAATTATCTGACTTCGGTGTATCCATCCAACAACCTCCATTTTTTTTCTTCCTTCAGCTTCAAGGCTCATTATCATTACCACTTTACTCTCTACCCCACACAACTTCAACTCAATCACCGGTAAGACAGTGACTTAAAAAGGACAGAGCATGGACCCAAACAGCAGAACAAGAAGAATTGGCGTTGGAGGAGCCGTTGTAGCTGCAGGCTCTGTTTGGGAAGCGAGAATGCAGAGCGACGACGAAGCTAGTGTTAATAACGCCATCGTCAAGGCCACTCATCTCCAAGCTGTCGACGGAGGAGACAAGAATTGTAACAAGCAGATGAGCTTAAAGGAGGGGGTTAACGGAAAGCGACCCGCATGGAAGACAGATGTGAAGCTCGCGAGGCCGAGATCGATTGGTGCTACTCCTCCTGCGGTGACGACGCCGAGGAGGTCCATTGGTACTACTCCTCCGATGACGCCGAGGAGATCGATCTCTAGCGAGTCAAGTGATAAGAGTTTGACTTTGTCGGTGGCGTTGAAGAAGGCGAGATCTGATTCCGTAGAAGGAGGTGAGAAGACTCCGGGTCGGGTTAAGAAGATCCGATCGGAGCTTTGTAAGGCGATCGTAAAGTCCGGTGAGTTAGATACAGTTGCGTTGAGGAAAGTGAGCTCATTGCCAGCTCAGAGCTCGGAGAAAACTAATGAGAAAACAGAGGATGTAGATTTAAAAACAGAGGAGACCGTTGACGAAAAGAAGCAGCTCACAGAGGAGGAAGTCAAAGATCTCGATGTCTGTCAGGAGATAGCCGTCTTCGCTGATTCGAAGGAAGATGAGCAGATTGACAGTGGCGATCACGAGGAAGAAGAAGTGGAGAAGAAGAGTGTTGATGTAAAAGAGATGAATGCCCCCAAGGAGGATAGCAAAAACAGAGTTGTTGATGTTGAGATTAAAAAGTACAGTCAATCTCACAACAGAGTAGCTCCATCTCCCTCCGCCGTCCGTAAAATTCCGCCGCCTGTGATAAAAGGGGCAGCTTCCGTTTATACGGTCCCACCAAGCACAGGTTCTTAATCCCAATCTCAGTGCTTTCCTACTCTGTTTCCCATGATCCTCTGTTTCTGACAACTGTTTCTAGGTACATTTGCTGAGAAAGAAGAGAACTTTACTCATTCGCAGAGCAAATTACAGAGTCTCGGTAAGATTCTTGATGACTAAGTATGCATAATCCCATCTATCATAACCTTTGATTCAGTATGTTCTGTAGAAAAACAGAGTTTTTAATCACAATAGGTTTGAATGAAATGAAACAGTGGATCTGGTGATGTGGAGAGATGCATCAAGGTCGGCGCTTGTGTTCGGCCTCGGAACATTCCTCATTGTCTCTTCCTCATACGCCAATGATCTCAACGTCAGCTTCATATCAGTGGTAGCGTATGTGGGACTCATCTATCTTGGCGTCATGTTCGTATTCAAAGCCGTGATCCGCAGGTAAATGTTACATGGATACCTATCTGTCCTTGTCTCTTTGCATGTTTGGGTTTGAAACTCAAGAGTCTGAGAGAATATATGTGAATGGCCAAAGGGGAGTAGTGGAGGAGGAAGAGAGGCATAGAGGAGTTGGAGTAAGAGAAGAAGATGTGAAGAGGATGCTTAGAGTCATAATGCCTTACCTCAACGAGTCTCTGCTTCAACTCAGAGCCCTTTTCTCCGGCGATCCTTCCACCACACTCAAGGTTAGTCCCTCTTCTCCAGCTTCCTCCCTCTATTGACCTTAACCCAAAGTAGATGATAATGATGGTTATGTGCAGATGGGAGTGGTGTTGTTCGTCTTGGCGAGGTGTGGCTCTTCTATCACTCTTTGGAACCTTGCCAAATTTGGTAATTTTTCTTTTACCCCTTAAGGTTACTTGATTTAGAAAATGGCATTGTGACATGTCAGTGTTTGTTTGTGTGATAACAGGCTTTTTGGGAGCATTCACAGTACCTAAAATCTTCATCTCCTACTCAACACACTTCTCTGCTTACGGTAATTAAAACTCCTATTGTTTCTGTTACATCTCGCGTTAAGACAATCTAATCAAACATGTTGTGTACATTACAGGGAAGTTCTGGATGAAAAGATTCAGGGATGCATGGGAATCGTGTAGTCACAAAAAGGCAGTGGCGTTGGCACTCTTCACCCTCGTCTGGAACCTCTCATCCGTCGTTGCCCGTGTATGGGCAGCATTCATGCTCTTCGTTGCCTTTAAATACTATCAGGAGAAGATGATTTGGACGGCTGATCAAGAAGATGACCTTGATGATGAGGAACATGTAGATGACGACCATGTTGAAGAAGAAGAACTAGTTCCTAAACCCATTCATAAACCCGAAAGAGCTACTTACACGATGATGCCTAATAAACTCAAGAAAATTTCTTGAACATTCTTTTTTATCCTCCCATATATAAACATCATGTAATCTCTTTAGTTTTTCGTTAGGTCCCCTGTTACCTTAGTTACTCCACTCTATATCTATATATACACAGCTTTTATACGTTTAAAGCACGGAGTTAAATAGTTTATTATATTATTTACTAGGGTCGGTCCGTCCTACGGGCGGGGCGGGATATACTTTACTTATGATCTAAGTTATTATTTTTTGTATGATTTTGTGGTTTGTGTTTTAGATTTGAATTTTCAAAAGATGTGTATGTTACCATACAAAAAAAAATTATATTATATTACATAAATACTATCAGAAAAACAAATGATATCAATTTCAGATACTTATTAATAAATGATACAAAATATTTGTTTTGTGTGTTTAAAGATTTGGTTAATTTATAGGTATAAAATAATATGTTGAAAAACGTTTTATCATACATGATTGTCGGAAATGGAATATTATGGTGGCTAAGATATTATGGCATTTTTTTTTAATATTATGGTCCTTTAGTTTGACTAAATTGTGCTTTACAATTGTACATTCCCATTTTTATTTTATATCTATTCTCAGTAATCATTAGAATTATGTTGATTTTTGAAATATTATGTCAGTTGTGTGTATTAAGTTTTATCATTGTTGGGTTTTTGAAAAGAAGAGA
>NC_027756.1:41089741-41097506 GCF_000695525.1 Brassica oleracea var. oleracea
ATATATATATATATATATATATATATATATATATATATATATATATATATATATATATATATCCGTTCGGATTCAGTTAATCTATTATGATTTCAGACTTTTAGGGTTAGAAATTTAAATCGTATTAGGATATTTACAAATTTTGGTTTGGATTTTGCTCGAATCATTGCGGATTCGGTTCGGATTTGAGTTCGGATACCCATTCTAATTATGTATTTTAACAAAAATACATATTGCCTATTCTCTTCACGCCGATTCGTCAAACACGAGATGTTGAATCTCTATTGCTGGTTAACCCACTGACAGATCGAAGAAGAAGATGAAACCCTAAATTGAGAGAGATCGAATAAGACGATGAAACCCTAAACTGAGAAGACGCCGCAAGCGAATGGAGCTGTCGCTCTCTATTGGATTGGATATTTGTCATTCTCAATATTAAAACGAAAGCCCAATAAACTCATAACGCCGTGAACAAAAACCTTACAAATATAAGCATAAAATCAAAGCCCACCACGCTGATGTTTAAGTGATACAGTACGTTTTGCGTAAGTGGACACGTGGCGACTCCAGGACACGCAACTTTCCTATGTGGACGATGACGTGGAGGCCTGTGAGAGAAGCAAACCCTTTTTTATAGTAATAGATTGTATGTTGTATATTTCTTCTCGGATGAGCATTCATATATATATATATATATATATATATATATATATATATATATATATATATATATATATATATATCCGTTCGGATTCAGTTAATCTATTATGATTTCAAACTTTCAGGGTTAGAAATTTAAATCGTATTAGGATATTTATAAATTTTGGTTTGGATTTTGCTCGAATCATTGCGGATTCGGTTCGGATTTGAGTTCGGATACCCATTCTAATTATGTATTTTAACAAAAATACATATTGCCTATTCTCTTCACGCCGATTCGTCATTGAATAATATAAGACTAAATATTTAATTTTACATAAAAATTAGTTCAATTTAAATATTTGGATGGAGAACAAATAAATATTTTCAGTATTTTGAACATTTTTGTTATTTACTTGTGACTATATTGATAATTTAGATATTTTCATATTTTTGAATATATAATATATATAAAATTTAAAATAAGTAACATATTTAAATATATAATTATGATTTAGATATATTTGGTATCCAAAATATTTTAGTTTGGATCAGATTTAGATCTGGTTATTTGGATATTAAACTTTTAGATCCATCTGAGTAGTTAATGAGTTGTAGTTTGTGTTTACTATTGCTTTCAAATCTAGTTCAGTTTGGTTCCTTAGATCCTGATATTTTATCCAGACTTAGGTTATTCTACTAGTATACAACAAAAGAAAATAAATATATATAAAAGAAATCGGTTTATTTAACATACATAATTATTAGACTATACTTTAAAAATACCAATAAAAATAGTTGAGAATTGTGCCAATATTTTAGAGCATGTTGCAAAATTGACGTAGTCTAAAACCAATAACATGTACTTTCTTATAAAACATTCTTGGTAAATATAATAAAAACACAATACAATCAAGTGAAAAGTGTTAAACTTGCGTGGAAAATAATGTGATCTCTTCACTCAGCACCTAAATTATGTTTTTCAATCGATTTCACGAATTTCGTTTCTTTTAAAACTTTTATGATTTCTGAGTTTTTCTTATAATCTGATTATATTTCTAATTTTTGGTCTCATTTTGAAAACTCCGTAAAAAAACAATATTTAACTTAACTAAAGTTTTGACTTTGTGTGTCGTATTTTTTACCTCAATTTCCTTAATTCATAACCAATCACAATTATTTATTGCCTTCGTGTATACGTGTACATAAGCCTCAATTATGGCTAAGTTCGGCAAGATACAAAACTTTCAATTTGTAAGAACATTCTCATTCCATCATTTTAGGTGATGAGAAACTTAATCATTTTTTATTTATTTTCTTTCATTCAGAATGATATTATTCAGTAGTTATACGAAGAGAACTTTGTGGGTGTTATTGGTTGGTGTATTTCGATGGATTTTAAAATATGTACTGAAATCATGTGTTATTGACTTTATAAATACTGTATGGATTTCTAAATATGTACTGAAATCATGTGTTATTGCTTTTACTTGGATTTATAAATACTGTATGGATTTCTAGATCAATCAAAATATATAAACCAATAACACTTCCTTAGAAATCCATACAATATTTATAAATTCAAATAAAATATACAAATTTCCAAATTATCTCGGATTAGTATTTATAAATTCGGAGGTTTTCTCTCTGATTTGAGTCTTTATATTTTTAACAAAGAAATTCATGCAAATCCATTCAAATCCATTCAAATCCATTATGAAATCAAATCTATTAGTAAATTTGTATAATTGAATAACACTTGATTTGAATTAGAATTTATGAATCATTAAACCAATAACACATGATTTCAATACATATTTTAAAATCATAGAATCAATAACACTAAATTTAGTTTGGATTTTTAAATCCATCAAAATACACATACCAATAACCCCACTCATGCTATCTTGTTGTTGCAGAAGAGGGTCGTCGCGTCTCCGTGCCTCAGAAGATGTTTTTTTTTTCTTTTTTCGTTGCCGTAAGACGGCGGAGCCGTTGTTGACGAAAATGATTTGTTTTTCCTGAGATGTTTCTCCACTATTTTAAGACCTGATGGAATGTTGATGCTTATGCTTTTCAGTTTATGCGCCTTTCTCACCAAAAGACTCTAATTTTGTCCGTCGGACGTTTCATCAACGGAGCAGAGGAGTTTAAGCGTAGTTGGCCGGAGTGTTTTAACTTCTCGTCGTACCGACACAAGACTCGGATGGCGGCGTTACCTTTGTATCGTTACGAAACCGTGTTCTTCCGAAATGATGGACTGGTTGTCTCTTGTGAAGAGATATATTATTAGCGCTTCTTCCAATTTTAAATTGACACTTGACAGTAACTATACAAACGAAATGTGTCTTGCCAACCAACATACTGAATTAATTATCATAACCAATCACAAATCATAAAGAAACACCATCGAATCAATGAAACAAGAAAATTATACTTTTCGAACTTAGCAATGTGTCGTGCTTCTTTAGATAGGTTCTTAAGCTTTTTAGTCAAATGTATACATTATCAACATGAATTCAGGAATCATATACAAACAATCGATCTCATCTTTTCTCTCTCTACTCTCTCGCGAAACAAACAAACAAACCAAAACCAGATCTGTAGTTCTCCGACGTCCAGATGGCGCGTCAATGCGCGTACCGGCGTGAGAGGGGCCCTTCTTTTGCCTTCTCCTGTCTTTTTTCCTTTGCTTCTTCACGGTCTTCCTCAATCGCTCTGTTTCGACCGGTGGCTGCGCTTGGAGGCTTGTCGGATAACGTCTTCGCTGCAGAGAAGGAGCGTCTCCGGCGATGTTCAACTAGGTGATGGAGCGTCGGCGGGGGTTGGTTGGTGGTTTCTGTTGACGAAGTCGTCTTTTAGGGTTAGGCAAGGGTCCTTTAAGCCCTTGGAAGGGCGGTGGCGCGTGGAGGCAAGTGATTGACTCATCCTGGCGTCTCGGTTGAAATCTTCTACGGTTTCAGCTTGGTTTGAAGGTGAGGGGCGTTTTGAAGCGGAACACCGTTTCTTCCTTGGCATCTTGGATAAACGGGCTCTGTCTGTCTCCATCCGTGTGAGCTCTGGAGGTCCGCTTACTCAGAGGTGCGTCTTTAGCCCTTGCTGCCGGCGTGTGTTGGAGCTCGTGATGGTGGCGCGTGGAGTGTGGTCGCGTCGCGGTGTCGGAGATAGTCGTCTATGGCTTCTCTGAGGCGGAGCTGCAAACTCTCTCTCTTGGATTCATTCTCATCCCGGTTAATTGCTTGCCAGGCTCCTGATAGAACTAGTCGACTTGTTCGCTAAGGTTGTTTTGCTACAGTTTGTATTGTTCTGTATGAACTGTGCCACCAGTTCATGGTTTCGACAACAAAGGCGGTCCTTACTTCGGTTCTCGGAGGAGGCGACTGACGAGTAGTGGAAACTCCTAGTGGTCTTAGGAGTCTCTCCTTCCTTGGTGGTTCAGTCGATTGAGAGGCATATCCCAGTACCGTGATATTGTCTTGCCATGGGACCATGTTTGCGGTCATGTATCCTAGTTTGTCTTTGTAGGTTGTGGAGCTAGGTTCTGGTTCAATTAGCAGCTCCTGTCTTGTTCCCGTCCTTCTGCTTTTCGGCCAGGTTAGAGGTCTTCATCGATCTCCTTATCATGGGCGGTCTTGGTGCTGCTGGAGTTTGTACATCGGCTATGGAGCGATTTTTTCATGGTTTTTGTTCCATATCCTTCTCCTTTAGCACTTGTGCGTAATCAGTTGAGGCAGTTATAAGTTTCGAGGCGTTCACCGAGTCCTAGCTACTCCCGAGGTGGCATTGTGGCATTGATAGTCCCGACATCACAGGTGACGAGGAGAACCTCACCTATTGGTGGTTATCGCCGAGAGTTGAGAACGGGAATTGGTTCTTTAGGCTTTCAAAAACAAGCTAATGGAATGTGTCCGGTTTAGTGGGTGAGCGAAACTAGATTTGTAATACATTGACTAGGGAAATTTTGTTCAAATCAGGCTTGTAACCGTTTCACAATTCCCGTCTATATAATATCTATTTAAAAAAAAAACATGAATTCAGAATTTCTTGGACATCAAGACACTTCAGAAGAAGAAAATGTAAATGTCGCATGCAAGTGATGAATTAGATGCCCTATTATGCAATGAGAACTTCAATTGAAAATCCATTTCATTCATTTATAACGATCAACTTATTTTGATTTGGAAATTTGTATTATTGATTTTGAAATCCTTTTGTTTGATTTTAAAATAAAGGGATTTGTCAATGATTTCTAAATCCAAAAAGAATTTATAAATCCACTAAAGTATTAGAACCAATAACCCCCGCTTCAGTTCACTAATACAAAGGTTAAAGATGTAAGAATTAAAAATTAGCTGATTAAAATTGAAATTAGTGTAAATACATTAAATTGTCTGTGGTAGAATTAAAAAAATTAGTATGTAAACGCATTAATTTTTAAATGATTGTGAGACCGACACGTCAGCATACTCAAATTAAAATCGACGTGAGACTGCCACGTGTCCAATGTAGTGTGAAAGCATTAATGACAATGATTCTCTTTTAATATACAATACAACTTCTATAAATTAATAATGTTGAGACTTAAAAAATTTATTAATTTATAGAGATATTAATTTACAAAAGTTTTTTTTTTAGATTTTTTTCTATTTTTATTAATAAAATAAAAATACTTGATTTTACCTTATACGAATTATTTAAATTTTAGAAAATTGATTGTCATATTATTTTATTATCTTATTTGGTGTATATTGTTATGTTTCATAGAATTGTTACGTGGTTTTCGATATAATTTTACTAAATATTATTAAAATATATTAAAATATTAAGAAAAATAAAAGTATTTTTATTGTGAATATAAAACCAAGAATATAATGTTTAGTTTGTAATTATATAAAATATATATAGAGATATATTATAATGTTTGGTTTTACAACCTCTATAAATTAATATTATCTTATTTGGTGTATATTGTTATGTTTCATAAAATATTTTGAATATTTACTATATTTTATGTTTGTTTTGAAATATATCTAAAATACTTAAATTTAAAGTTTTATTAATCGAACTGGAATGAGTTCCAAATAGATATTTGACATATGTTTCACAATTCGTTAGAATCCAAAGTATTATTAACTGGATCTGACCTAAACATATATAAAATCCAAATGACACCTAATTAAGAAGAAGCTGATAAAGCATGTTATTTCGATAATAACGGTATATTCGTTTTTAAAGATCCAAGCTATGGTGATTGTGAGTATGATTATTAAGAAAAAAATATACTAATAATCTTGATTGATAATTCGTGGAATGCACTACGAATTATTTCATGATTTTTAATATAAATTATATAAGTCATATGGACGCAACAATCCCGCTTCCCAATGCACCATCTCTGTTTCTCTTTTACTTGCAGATTCAAATTTTGAATCTTTCAACCTCCGTCTCTACCATGGTTAAGCCTCCGGAGCTTCTCGCCGGTGACTCCTCTGCCGCTCGTTCTCACCGGTGACTCCTCTGCTGCTCGTTCTCACCGCTCGCTCTCAATCCGGAAATCTTTGCCGCTCTGTCACTTGGTGGCTCAAAAACCAAGTCACCTTATCTCCAACGTAGACCTCCAAAAATAATGGTCCTATCCTCAAGTTATACACCAGTTCTGGAACTCCTCTCGTTAAGCATCCGCCGTAAGAAGTTCATCCTCGGCACAGATCTGTTTCTTCAACAAATTAAGAAGACTTGAAGACCTTTCCTCTCGAGATCTGGGTATCTTGGTTGAAAGGTATTGAAGAAATTCTTTCGGCTCTAGCCAAAGGCTAAGTTCTTGTTTGGTATATTTCAGAGTTCTGTTTCTGAGTTTGTAGCGTGGGTGCTCAACTCGGAACATAATCTCTCGTACAACGGACCTTTTTACAATTAACCAGGCATCAATCTACGCAAGCTAAAAACTGTGAAGCCCTTGGAATCAGTTTGCAACGATTTTCTCCTAAGTCCCAACAAGGAGTATTGAGAAGCAAAAAGATTTTTTATAACTTTCCAAGAATCACCAGATATAGGAGATGGATTACACCCCTCCACAAGGCCCATCGAATAACAGGTCCTAATCCAGCAAGTTGGATCAGTTTGGTCGGCTCGGCAGCCAAACGTATCGGCTCGATCTTAGAGTGCTTTTATCAGTCGAGTAAGCCGACCAGAAGTACCCGGCTCGGAGAGAACCTTGTCCAGGCCCGCGTACTCGGCCTCTCGCATCAAGACCCAAAGAGATATGAAATTAGGGCATTAAGGGCACGAGTTCTATAAAAGGTGAAAGGGAAGCAAGAAGAAGAGGACTTTTTTGGAACGATTGAACAGACTGAGCGGCTAGATCTAGGGTTTTAGGCTATCTCTTTGATCTTGTTACCCTTTGATCTTGTTGTTCTTTCACTTTCCTATCACTCTTGTAACCCTCCAGTTTAAATCTAATAAAACGTCTTTAGTCATCCTGACTTCTTTAGTCGACTTAATCCTGTTCAAACAATTGGCGCCCACCGTGGGGCTGACTAAAGTAACGTTCTAGATCTACATGGTTCAAGACGCCACCACCTTCGGCGCTCCGGGCGGAGAACCGACCCCAACGCCCGAAGCCGCGCCACCCATCACCGCAGATTTTTTGAGCTTTATCATGGTTCGACTTGCTCGTCAAGACGAAGTCCAAAAGACGACCAACTAGCTGCTTTGGTCGCGGCACTCACAACTCCCGATAGCCAAACAAGCCAAGCCGTCCCCAGCAGATACGCCGTCGCCTCTTTAACACCAATCCAACGGCGACCGGAGACGATCATATCTCAGACGACTCGGAGCGTAATGAAACCCTTCTCGCCGACCACCCCCAGTGGGTTCTGATCTCGCAACCATACGCGAGCTCGCTGAGCTCAAACCCAGCTTCCAACAAATGAGCGAGAAGATCCATCAAGTAACCAGCGCGGCCCCGCAAATCGAGAGCGTCCTCGCCGCAACATCACGCACTCCTTTTACTAGCGCTCTGACTAGTGTGCAACTCGGAAAGATAGAGAAGCTGCGCCTACCCGAGTACAAACCCGGCGGAGACCCAGTGGAACACATGACAGCTTTCAACATCGCGATGGCACGG
>NC_027756.1:41097642-41100139 GCF_000695525.1 Brassica oleracea var. oleracea
GACGCTATCGCGCGATCTGACAATTTCATCCGAATGGAAGAAGATACTAATGCCATTCTCAGCAAGATGAACGCACCCAAAGCTCCAGCGGCTAAAACCGCCAACACGCGACAAGAACCGCGCCATCATGCTCCAATCGACAAAAACGGCCGCAAAGACGGATACATGTATGTCGTCAACGAGAACAACGTGCCGGTTTCAACTCTTGTAGTCCGCGGAGAAGGATGGAACAAGTGGGTAAGGGAGCTTGATTCGTCCGACAAACCAGTCGACACCGTTTGCTCGACCCAGACTACAACAGCAGCAGGTTCAGCGGCAGTACCTTCCAGAACCGTCGATCTCACCAAACATTGCAAGTATCACGACGTCAAAGGGTACGATGCGACAGAGTGCGAGTCACTCTATGCGCACTACCTCTCATCCTTAGCAAGTGGCGACTTCAAGTTCGAACCCCTAAAGGCTAAGCCAAAGAACGGCAAAAGCTGGAGCAAGAATAAAGAAAGGAGAGCCCAGCGCAAAGCTACAGGCAAAGGTCGACATAGCGAAACTCAACAACGAGATGACGAGGAGGATGCTCCGAAAAGTAACGGCGAGGCAGACTCTTCGGCCGACGAAGCGAAACCAGCTAACCGCAGACGCATTGAGGTCATACTTTCTCAGCAAACCTTGTCGTCGGACGATGAGAACGACGATACACCTGTACTCGAAAATTTGAGAGATGTTCTGAAACGAAAGTTTGAATCCGAAAATAGCAACAGCTCCACGCGCAATGATCTCCGAACAACGTTGAATGCACGGAAGTCGCGGCGTATCTCGACAGTTGACCCCGATCCCAAAGAACGCTCGAACGATGACCTTAGGGATAAACTCAACGCAGGAGCATGCGATCTCCGAATCCGCCTCAATCGTTCGAAGCCCACTGACCTCACCGTCGACAGGTCGCGACTTCGCAGAGGTGGCCGACTAGGCCGCCAAGTCACCCTCCGATAACTTTTTCGCCGGATGACGCTAAGGGGATTCACGTACCCCACAACGACCCTCTTCTTGTCGTCCTTGTAATTGGGGAGTACGACGTCACCAAGGTCCTCATTGATACATGAAGCTCCGTCGACCTCATCTTCCGAGGAACTCTGCAGAAGATGAGAGTCGATCTCGACGACATAAAACTGTCCTCCAGAACATTAACCAGCTTCAACGGATCCTCCAAACCAATACTGGGAACAATCCACCTTCCGGTACTCGCATGTGGAGTCACTCGAACTGTCAAGTTTGCTGTTGTAAGCACGAATGCCCTTTACCACGCCATACTTGGAACCCCCTAGATACACTCAATGCAGGCCATTCCAGCTACTTATCACCAGTGCGTCAAGTTCCTCGGCACGGACGGAAAAATCAAAACACTGCGAGGAGATCAAAAAGCCGCTAGGGAACTCCTAGTCGCCACAGTCAAACTCCAACGATCGTCTGTATTGGTTAACTCCGCCACTCCTCCAACCTATAAAGCCTGCTCCCAAGAAGGCAAAATTCTCGAGTTACCTATTGACGATACCGATCCAAGCCGAACCGCAAGGATTGGTGCGTATCGGTCTGAAGAAATGCAGCGGTCAGTTCTCGACTTTCTCAAGGCGAATGTGTCCACATTCGCGTGGTCCATGTCAGACATGAAAGGAATTGATCCGGACATAACAACTCATGAACTAAACATCAATCCGACAGTCAAGCCTATCCGACAGAAGCGACGCAAGCTCGGTCCAGATAGGTCAAAGGCTGTAAACGAAGAGGTCGACCGGTTGCTCGGCGCTGGTTCAATTGCTGAGGTGCGCTACCCTGAGTGGTTAGCAAATCCAGTAGTCGTCAAAAAGAAGAACGGGAAGTGGCGCGTCTGTGTCGACTTCACATACTTAAATAAAGCCTGCCCAAAGGACAGCTATCCTCTTCCCAGCATCGACCGTTTAGTCGAGTCCACGGCTGGAAGCGAAATGCTTACGTTCATTGACGCTTTCTCTGGGTACAACCAAATCATGATGCACCCCGACGATCGCGAAAAAACGGCATTCATCACGGATAGAGGAACCTACTGCTATAAGGTCATGCCATTCGGTTTGAAGAACGCAGGAGCAACCTACCAACGACTTGTGAAAAAAATGTTCGCAGACAAGCTGGGCGTTACCATGGAAGTATACATCAACGATATGCTTGTCAAGTCGCTACACGCCGCTGATCACCTCTGTCACTTGAAAGATTGCTTTGAAACCCTCAACAGATACGACATGAAACTGAACCCAGCAAAGTGCACGTTCGGGGTTTCCTCAGGCAAGTTCCTTGGATACATAGGCACACAGCGGGGAATCGAAGCCAACCCAAAGCAGATCTCCACGGTCTTGAACCTTCTGAGCCCAAAAAACAGTAGAGAAGTGCAACGGCTAACAGGTATGATAGCTGCACTCAACCGGTTCATATCCAGATCCACCGACAAATGCTTGCCATTCTACGACCT
>NC_027756.1:41100231-41100849 GCF_000695525.1 Brassica oleracea var. oleracea
AAGATGTCGGCGACGTACTATCTCTTTACGTCGCAGTATCACAAGCAGCAGTCAGTAGTGTTCTAATAAAAGAGGATCGTGGTGAGCAAAAGCCAATCTTCTACATGAGTAGGTGCATGACCGGACCAGAAACGCGATACCCAACTCTGGAGAAGATGGCACTGGCAGTCGTCGAAGCGGGGAGAAAGCTTTGCCCTTACTTTTAGTCACATTTGGTTGAAGTATTAACCGACCAGCCCCTCCGAACGATACTTCAAAATACAAACAGGTCCGGAAGACTAACCAAGTGGGCTATCGAACTCGGTGAGCTTGATATCACTTACAAGAACAGAACTACATCGAAATCTCAGGTTCTAGCAGACTTCTTAATCGAATTGGCCCCGGAGTTAGAGCAAGATCTCACACACCCGAACCCAAACTGGATACTGCATGTCGACGGATCTTCGACTAACAGGGGTGCATGTGCTGGAGTTCAACTGCAATCCCTGACCGGCGAACTGATCAGGCAGTCTTTTAGCTTCGGCTTTCCAGCCTCGAACAACGAAGCAGAATACGAATCTTTGATCGCTGGACTTCGCTTAGCAAAAGCTGTCAAGGCCAAACGCCTAAGCGCCTACT
>NC_027756.1:41100942-41104188 GCF_000695525.1 Brassica oleracea var. oleracea
ACCGCAGAGTTCGAATTCTTCGAACTCGTCTAAGTTCCCAGAGGAGAAAACGTCTGCGCCGACGCCCTTGCAGCCCTTGGAAGCAAGCTTCGTGACCAAGTTAAACGAACTATTCCAATACACCGCATTGAGAAGCCGAGCATCGATATCTCGACGGACTAAACCATCATCATAGCCCCAATCGCCGAAACCGATACTCTCATTACTGATGAATTTGTCCCCGACTGGAGAACTGAGTTCATCGACTATCTCTCAAAGGGGGAACTTCCGACCGAGAAATGGGCAGCCCGCCGACTAAAAATGCGCAGTGCCCATTATGTCTTCCTAGACAACGAACTCCATCGATGGGCTGCGAGTAAAGTACTCCTCAAATTTATCCATGGCGAAGAAACGGTCAGGGTTATGGCCGAAACACACGAAGGCGCTGGAGGAACCCATTCGGGCGGACGAGCATTAGCAATCAAAGTGAGAAGCCTAGGCTTCTTCTGGCCGACGATGAACGTAGATTGCGAGTCCTACGCCAGAAGCTGCGACAAATGCCAACGTCATGCGCCAAGCATCCACTGTCCAACTGAAATGTTACGAACGACGGTCGCGCCGTACCCGTTCATGCGATGGGCAATGGATATCATAGGACCTCTTCCATGCTTGCGCCAGCGGCGCTTCATTCTCGTCCTCACTGATTACTTCACCAAATGGATCGAAGCTGAAGCCTACGCTCAAGTCACCGACAAAGAAGTCCGTGGGTTCGTCTGGAAAAATATTATCTGCTGCCACGGTCTACCGTACGAAATCGTTACTGATAATGGATCACAGTTCATGTCGGGCAACTTCAAGGAGTTTTGCAGCAAATGGAACATTCGTTTGAGCCCCTCTACCCCTCATTACCCACAGGGAAACGACAAAGCGGAATCCTCCAACAAGCTCATCATCGACGACATTAAGAAATGTTTAGACCTGAAAAAGGGTCATTGGGCCGACGAACTCGACGGAGTTCTATGGAGCCACCGCACAACACCACGAGGGTCGACCAAATCGACACCTTCCTCTCTTGCATACGGTGTCGAGGCTATGGCTCCCGCAGAAGTTAACGTTACAAGCCTTCGACGCTCGAAAATGCCCCAGTACGTCGAACTCAACAAGGAGATGCTGCTTGATGCCCTCGACGAAATTGAAGAACGACGGGACCAAGCTCTGCTGCGTATCCAAAACTATCAACATCAGATAGAGAGATACTACAACAAAAAGGTAAATACCGATTGTCGAACCCAACGGCTTCCGTACCTCCAGTAGGGGGTACGCGGACACTCACGTTCCATCTCCTAGCTATGTCCTGATCAGAAACTTAGCCTAAGGACCAAACGGTCGCGAGTCACTTGTGCCCAAAGAGCACTGATCGACCAAACGGAGTGAATGTTTAACCTTTTCTTGACTAAACGCGTAATGGATTAGCTACCCATTTACTCGATAGTCTTTGAGAAAACGCGTAAAAAGAACCTTCTACTCTTAGACTCAGTCTCTTGTTTTCAAAGTAGAAAAACACGTTTAGACGTTATCTCAATCGAAACACGACAAGAACTGAACAAAGTCCCTTAGCGGGTTGTGTCGTTACCTATTTGCAAAAGCCAAAGGTCAAGAATCTATTGTCTCTAGGCGAACATATCGCGAGACTCTAAAGATAACTGAAATTCACTTAGACAAATTGCAAATACAGATTGGGAACACAACAACCTGCAAATCTAAGACAGCGATTTGCCGATAAAATAAAAGTACGTCTAGTAATACAACAACAGGGTCTATCAAGACCACAAACACAAAAAGAACAAAGAAAACACAGACAAAGCGTCAAGGTGCAGAATTTTGACCGACCTCCTCTGGCGTCCCAAGAGCAGAAGGACCGACTGGGTCTTCAGTAGCGGCAGCAGTCGGGTCTTCCACCCGAGTAGGAACAGGGAAAAGAGAGGCCACAACAGGAGGCGGAGGAACATCTCTATTCCCGACTTCGTTGGTCGTCTCTTCCTCGACAGGCTGTGACGGCGACGTCTCCTCGACTCTATCGTCTTCCTCCTCTTCGTCTTCCTCCTCTTCGTCTTCTCGTCCTTCAGAAGAAGAAAACAACAGTCGGGTCTTCCACCCGAGTAGGAACAGGGACAAGAGAGTCCACAGCAGGAGGCGGAGGAACATCTCTATTCCCGACTTCATCGGTCTTCTCTTCCTCGACGGGCTGCAACGACGACGTCTCCTTGACTCCATCATCTTCCTCCTCTTCGCCTTCTCGTCCTTCAGAAGAAGAATCCGAGACGAGGACATGATCTTCGATGCCCACGTGCCCGGTCTCTTCCTCTCGAACCGGAATGTTGCATATCTCAAGGTTGTCCTTCCCGGGGACCTCCTCCAGGTTCTCGTTCCCTGGACGTTCACCAGGACCACCTCCCTCCAGGACCTCGACGCGCTCGGCCGGGACCGACGTGACATAGATCAATGGCTCCTCCGATGGCTCCTCAGTAATTTCAAGCGAGGTGATGAGCAGAGAAAGCGTCCCTGGTCCGATCAAATCTACGTTCGATCCATAAGGATCAAACGACGCTCTAAACCTGTCCTCGACGAAAAGAGAACGGTGAACCAGCGGAGAAAAAGTGAGGTCGCTATCGGACAGCGGACCTACACGAAGCTTCGTAGCCTCCGCCTCGTAGAGTTTCTCCTGTTATGCAAAAATGTCGATCATTTCTTGCGGGATCTCTGTCCCACTTGCCTTTATCATTTCGAGGCACTTCCTCGTCCTCGAAGCTTGATCGTACAGATTCTTCGCTTTCCCAAAGGCGTCCAAGCGATTTAGATGGTCGCGCACGCGACCAAAGCAGCTGTTTGCCTTCTCGATCATAGCAGCTTCGACCCTTTTCCTCTCACGAGTAACCTCGAGTCCCCGGGAGTCTCTCAAGCGTTGCCTCTCTCTGATTAATTTCTCAACCGCAGCGTCCCTTTCCTCGAGTAGCTCTGTCTTCTCCTTTTCAAGGGTCGCAGTCGCTTGCTCCAAACGGGTGTTCTTTGGGGCAAGTTCTTTCTTGGCCGCGCCGGCGGATTTGAGCTTACCCTCCAGCTCTTCGAACTTCACTCGAAGAACTTCTTTCTCCTTCGCAGCCTTCTCGTTAGCCTTCTTATGCTCAGCCCTTACCCTCTCAATGGCCTTCAATCTTGCTTGAGCGAGCTTGTCCGAAGATCCCAACTGGATCATCGTCTGCTTCAGGG
>NC_027756.1:41104605-41105538 GCF_000695525.1 Brassica oleracea var. oleracea
TGTTGTTTGCGAGTAAACAAAGGGAGGCGCGACTTACGGGGACCGGGAACGCAAGGAAGCCTCGACTCCCAATCAACTACAAAAGCAGAGAATCAACATGAAAAATCGTAAAAGGAAACTCGAGTAGGCCTTAAAAACAATCAGCATGCTTACCTTTAGCGATCCTAGCTTGCTGACGACGTATCCACTCCCGACTAAGATCCGGCCAACGAAGATGACTATGCGCCGCGATCGCTTGAACACTTTTGAAAAACATCTCTGGGTAGGCGATCGTATTCGGATGACGAACTGCAAATACAAGGATAAGAAAAGTTAGGACTAACGACTAAAACTAAACTCCGACAGACGAATCTCTACCGAGTTGCCGGTTCCACAGAACGCGGTAGTCGTCCCCCGGCGGCTCTTTGAAAGCATGTTCATCGGATTTTACAAAGAAATACGCGCGTTGCCAATCCTGCGTCTTATTTGGATGACCGGTCAAGACGTTGTAGTTCGAACGCATTTTCACCGAGAAGATCTCGTTTCGCTCCGCCTTCGTGAAAGTCAAAAGTTGTCCATCTCAGCTGCCATTACCATTAGCATGACGGCTATTCGCAGTGACCCGTTCAGAAGTTGAGAGATGGCAATGTATCGGCGGAATGCGTAGGACGTCACTAACCGGGGAATCGGGAACCATAGCTTCGTATGATCCCCGAAATAGGACTCATACACACATTGGTAACCGACCGGAGGCGACCAGGGACGCTGATCGGCAGACGGGATGATGTAAGTAACACCAACACCGCCACTCACCCTTAACAGATCCCTCACGGTGTGATGAGAAGCAGAAGATCCAAACATGTTCCCGCACGACTGAGTCCGCGGGTCCCGTAGCAGTCCGGGTGGCAGCGGAGCCATCTCTTCGAAGATCCCACCAGGATGGTAAATAGTTGG
>NC_027756.1:41105655-41105792 GCF_000695525.1 Brassica oleracea var. oleracea
ATCTCCCCCTCTATCCTCACTTCCGCTTGCAACACTGCTCCCGACCTCAACACGATCGACGTCTTCATCACGAATCATCCTATGAGCATTAGCGACCAAAAGACGCTGAGATAGAGTCATGTTTTCCGTGTCCCGAA
>NC_027756.1:41105811-41106268 GCF_000695525.1 Brassica oleracea var. oleracea
TGGTCGGACTCGGAAAATCTGCGGTGTCCTTCCCTTTCTCTTCTCGCGACAATCGACTTCTCGGAGGCATGTTCCTTAGTTCAGGGGATGACTACAACCGCCGAACGATACCAACGAGTCTATACGAAGAAAAACCTATCTAGAGAGAGAAAGCAAAAGTAGAGAGAAGGGAGAGAAAATGGGATACCTGAATATGCAGAGAAGAATGACGAAAGCAAAGGAGAGAGACCTGTTTATAGCAAAAACGAAGGCACGTTCTCCGAGCACAATCATTAGGTCTACACAGGCCTAAATGGGCCTCAAAAGGCCGCCAAATGCCCAGAAACCTAATTTTCAATCAGGTTGTCGGGCCGGAATCAATTCCTGGTCTTGATTTAAACCGGTTCCCGGTTAACCAGCAAAACTGATCCCCGTCGCTTTATCCAAGATGATCTATCACCCGAGTAAAACTGTATCC
>NC_027756.1:41106368-41107192 GCF_000695525.1 Brassica oleracea var. oleracea
TTTTACTACAAGATTTGATTCGATCTCATCGATATAAGTATGGTGTATCCCCGAATGAAGTTCTGGAAACTTTTCCAATATGTGTTTTCTGCCACATTTCTCAGAAGTTACATACATGTATTTCTTTTCATCCTCAGTTGCAGACTGAGTATCATATCCGTGAAGATATATGTTTTTATAACTCAATAAATTCCTTTTAGAACTCGGAGAATATAAAGCATTATTTATGGAAAATTTTGTTCCATTCGGCAACGTAAAGTTTGCTTGACCAGTTCCTTCAATCACGTCTGCAGGACCTGATATTGTATTGACGATAATTCTTGTCGGTTTTATGTCGGAGAAATATCTCTTTTGTCTCAGAATAGTGTGCGTTGTTCCACTATCTGGTATGCATATTTCACGAATCCATTTCTTGGATTTTGCTTCGTTAGCATTTTGATCCATTTATGAAACTGTCATAAATATTAATAAAAGAAAACATAAAATTCATTCATATAATAATCATATAAGGAACCACACAATAATTATACATTGAGGTGACGTTAAAAACATCATTATTTGTTTAAAACAGGAAATGTAATAATTATACATGACAATACTGAAAACTATTCAATAGTCTTATTATAGGCATTTCGGTTCTCTTTAGGAGTAATCTAGTCCAGCTCATTAGCGAAGTCGGAGGCATCGAGGTACGATGTCCCTTCAAAGTTTTCAGTGGGGTCCACTTCTTTAGCTTTGCCTTTCGTGGACTCTTGATATAACTTACAGAGATCTGCCTCAGAGACAGGATTACCACAATACTTCAGGAGTGAAACTATCCTCAG
>NC_027756.1:41107336-41140133 GCF_000695525.1 Brassica oleracea var. oleracea
TTCATCTAAATGCTTCTTCAGGAAGATTATCGCTTCGGCTATATGCTCGGGCGGCGATTTGTTACCGATTTTTATCGTCTCAGTTATCTTTTTCATTACAAGGTAAGGTTTCACATTTGTGGCCCATCCGACGTAATTTTCGCCAGTTATTTTCAGAGCCAGGAACTAGAGTTTCTTGATGTTTGCCATTTGTATTTCTAAAACACAAAATAATATATTGTATTAGAATTTCTTAATTTTAAAACGAACCATTTATAGTAATAATACACGCAATTACAAGGTGAAACAACGCATAGAAAAGTAAACCGACATTAAGCGTAAATTCTTCAGGAGCAAATTCTCCAATAAAAAGACCGTCCATAGAAGCAAAAATAAAAATTGCACATAAGACCAAAAATATGCGAATCATCTTTCTTGCAATGAAAAACTGGAATGAAGCGATTTGAAAATATTTGAGAGAAGTTGAAATGTTTTGGATGAAGTAAATGAGTGAAGTATGAGTGTATTTATAGATAAAAAACACTGTTCATAGCCGTTTGAAAAGGAGAAAATTTTTGAAAATATTTCTTTCTGACCGTTGGGATTAAATCGTTTGAACCGAAAATCAATCTGAAAATACTGTAATAATCAGTTAACCAAATTTCGTAAATTTCATAATATTTGATATAGGTGACCAAAAATTTATATAATAACCATAATATAATAAACAAACAAATATCAATCATATTATGGTGATACAAAAATTATAACATTAAATAAATTATGCGGCGGCACATCCAAGCCAATAATTATAGTGTAATTAGCAATCAAGGTTTATTAACGAGGTGACATGCCGCCCGCATCAATATAGATAAATAATAATAATTAAAACAACCACTATAAAATTATTAATAATAATATAGGCGGTATACAGACCATTATAGCAGAGGAAATATGATACGTATAAATTTTACCGAATCGCAGAGTGATCGTGCTGATAAGTGTTATGAAAAGAACCAAAATTTTATTGTATCGCGGAAATTTAAATAGGAGCAAAATTTTATACCCGTAGAAATAAATAACATTGATATATGATAAAGAGAGTTTATTATAAAGGGAGAAGAGAAGTGTGTGAGACGAGTTATAAACGATCGAAATTGATAGTTTATATAGAAGTTAAAAAGTAGGATTCACTGTGCACTATTTCACTGTGCAAATAGTGCAGCGAGTCCCACATCTTTTATATTTTCAACATTTTAATGCGCTTCTCTTTCTGACTTTCATAACAATACCTATATATTTCAAGAAACCACTAATTCTGTGAAATGAACGTAGTGGCGTGGAACTGCCAGAGAGTGGGAGCGGATTTGACTAAGGAACATCTTGATGAATTATATCATTGTTTCCTACCTAAATTTTTATTTTTGTCTCTACCGCAAAATTTCCAAGTTTCTTATGGTTATGATCAAGTTTGTACCGTTGAACCTCGTGGACGAAGCGGTGGCCTAACACTTTTTTATATGGATGATCCTTCGGTTACTATCTTGTATGTAGATGCGCACATGATTGATATTGAAATTAGATTCGAGGGACATTCGATTTTTATGACTTTTGTGTATGGTGACCCTGTTGTTAGGCATCGAGACTTGGTTTGGGAACGATTGTCACGCATGAGTACTAACCGGAGCGAAGCATGGTTCATGATTGGAGATTTCAACGAGATCACATGAAATCATGAAAAGAGGGGAGGAAGGCGTCGTTTAGAGAGCTCATTCCTCCCTTTCCGAATCATGTTAGAAAATTGTGACATGCTTGACTTTCCATACAAAGGAAACTCTTTCTCGTGGGTGGGCAAAAGAAGATCCGGCAAAGTCAAATGTAAACTAGATAGAGCAGTGGCAAATGAAGAATGTCATGCCTTATTTACACATTCTACAGTGGAATTCTTGCAACTATGGGGCTCAGACCACAGACCGGTCCTAGCACGGATCCAATCCAGTGTTAGGAGGACACGAAAGAATTTCAGATTTGACAAGAGATGGATAGGAAAACCAGGATTTAAGGAAGCAGTAATCTCGGGATGGGGACAATTTGATGAAATTCCAATGAGGAATTTTCATCAAAAAGTTACCTCATGTCGAAATAAAATTCGCTCATAGAAAAAACAAAACCCTACAAATTCTGCTCTACTGATTAAGGAGTTAAAAGATAAGATAGACTTGGCACAAGATGATGAATTCACTACAACAGAATAATTGGAAGATTTGAAAAGACAACTGATTTTGGCATTTCGAGAAGAAAATACTTTTTGGGAACAAAAGAGCAGGGATCAATGGTACAAATATGGGGACATGAACACAAAATTTCATCATGCCACTACAAAACAACGAAGAGCCCATAATCGGATAATTAGTATCAAAGACAAACATGGGACGCTGGTAGAGAGTGAAATCGAGGTTGAGAACGTGGCTGTTCAATACTTTCGAGATCTCTTCTCTACCTCTTTGCCGACGGAGCTAGACGCCTCCCTCCGTTTTATCTCAGAAAAGGTGTCCAATAACCGATAATAGGTTACTTTTAGAGGAACCGTTGGAACAAGAAATTATAAAAGCTCTCTTCGACATCAACCCGGATAAAGCACCTGGTCCAGATGGCATGACTAGTAAATTATTTCAGAAATTCTGGCGGGAAATGCGGCAAGACATTATTAGATTGTCCGAGATTTCTTTGCGACAGGTAGTTTCGACCCATTATTGAACCAAACGGATATTTGTCTTATCCCGAAAAAGAAGAAACCTCGATACATGACTAAGTTCAGACCTATTAGTCTTTGTAATGTTAGTTACAAGATTATGTCTAAGCTTATTTGCAAGAGACTTAAGAGAGTTATCCCGCACTTGATTTCGGAGACACAATCCGCCTTTGTGGCAAAACGTTTGATTACTGACAACATACTGATAGCACAGGAAAACTTTCACGCCTTACGGACGAACCAGCGATGTAGGGAAGACTTCATGGCTATTAAAACAGATATGAGCAAAGCTTACGATAGAGTGGAGTGGAGTTTCTTAGCAGCTTTGATGCTGAAGATGGGCTTTGATGAAAGATTGGTTGACCTCATTATGTGTTGTGTCACGTCGGTCACATATCAAGTTTTAGTCAATGGGCAGCCAAGAGGGTGAATCCTACCAAGGAGAGGGTTAAGACAAGGAGACCCACTCTCCCCCTTTTTGTTCATCCTGTGTACGGAGGCGTTGATCTCACTTTTGAATGAAGCGGAAGCGGAAAAGAAAAGTTTAGGTCTCCGTGTTGCTAGTGTGAGCCCAAGGATCTCTCATCTTTTTTTCGCAGATGACAGTCTTTTCTTCTGTAAGGCGGAATTAAGCCAATGCAAGGAGATCATGGACATTTTAGATATATATGGGAAGGCATCTGGACAACGACTAAATGCGTCCAAATCATCAATGTTTTTTGGAAACCGAGTGGAGAGTTCCCGGAAGCAAGATATAAAAGATGTCTTAGGTTTTTCTTCAGAAGGCGGCATGGGGATGTACCTTGGATTACCGTAACAAATCGGTGGCTCAAAGATGAAAGTGTTCTCCTTCGTACAAGATCGGTTCAATGGGCGAGTCAACACTTGGTCATCGAGACTCCTTTCTAATGGAGTAAAAGAAGTTCAAGTCAAATCTGTGGCTCAAGCAGTTCCGACATTTGTGATGTCGTGTTACTTGCTCCCACAAGGCATTACCAATAAACTAAGGAGCACAACGTCTAATTTTTGGTGGAGCTCAAAATAGAGCAGCAGAGGTTTACATTGGATAGCATGGGACCAGATCTGTACCCCCAAAGATTTGGAGGGACTAGGGTTTCGAGATCTCCATGACTTCAATATCGCGCTTCTTGCAAAACAATTGTGGAGACTAATTCATTATCCGAACTCCTTATTAGCACGTGTTTTAAAAGGACGGTACTATAATCGTACTTATCCCTTGGAAGATCGGCGTACATACTCACCATCATATGGATGGCGTAGTATCATGGCAGCAAAACCTCTACTCATATCGTGTTTACGAAAAACAATTGGTACGGGTCAAGATACGAGGGCTTGGAGTGAGTATTGGGTTCCAGATGTAGTTGCTCGACCACCTAGACCCGCCGACCACATTGTATACAGGCTACCCCAACTCCTTGTTCAGTCCTTCATTAGGAATGATCCAAGGAGTGGGATATACAACGTCTACGAGATTTCTTTCACCCAGATGATATCCCTTTGATACTTGGGCTGAAACCTTCTAGCTCTCGTGCTCGGGATGGATATGTTTGGAACCATACAAAATCAGGAGTTTATTCAGTTAAAACCGACTATGACCTACTTAGATCGACCAAGTTGAGTCTTTCACAGAAAGGGGCAGTAGAACCAAGTTTCACGAGCCTACAGAGCCATGTGTGGGCGATAAAGGCCCCAAGTAAGATGAAATATTTCTTGTGGCAGGCTATCTCGGGCTGTGTGGCGACGACAGAGAGGCTCATGTATAGACACCTGGGCACCGATAGGAGTTGTCCTAGATGTGCTGGCCCAGTGGAGTCGATTAATCATCTTCTTTTTGAATGCCCACCAGCTCTTCAGGTTTGGGCTTTATCGGACTATCTGTCCCTTCCGGGTTACTTCCCGAGTACATCCATATATCAAAACATGATCTTCCTGTTTTAGAAGAGAAAAGAGGTGGCTCCTCTGAGACCACAATTCGATACCTTCCCATGGATCTGTTGGTACATTTGGAAGGCGATGAACGACAAACTCTTTCATGGGAAAGACGTATCCCCCATTGACACTCTCCAATGGGAAAGACGTATCCCCCATTGACACTCTCCAACATGCGTCTCTTGAGGCAGAATGTTGGAGGAAGGCTAACGAAAAGGAGGAAGCAAATGAGGATCATGACGATCCCCCTACTACAGAGATTGAGAAAATGCCCCCTTGGATACCCTGAATCCCTACTTGTCAAATTGATGCATCATGAATCAATAATGGCAGTGTCAGTGGCTTAGGGTGGTGGAGTCTTAAGGATCAAATGGGCTTAGAATACTTTGGATTACGGGCATGTAACAGGAGCCTCTCAGCTTTGCATGCTGAGATGGAATGGTTACTTTGGGCAGCCTCATGTATGAGAGACAGAAGGATCACTTCGATACGGTTTGAGACGGACTGCTCGGACTTAGTGGACATGATTACAAACTCGATGGACTGGCCAGCATTCGCGTCAGAGATCGAGGTGTTTCAGAGGTTACAGGATGACTTCGATGATGTGAGACTGTCTCATATTCCTCGGAGTCGGAATGGTCGGGCAGACAAGTTAGTAAAAGATGCAAGGACCAGATGTTATATTTTCTCTCATATAGATCAGATCCGGACAGATGGAGATGCTCTTCGGAGGATCGATTCGTCTGTTCTCTATACCCTAGATGGGTAGACGATAAAAAAAATAAAATATATATTGACCATTATTGATCTTTCTTCGTTAGGTTTCATTTTATTATTGATCTTTCTTCGTTAGGCTTGTAATGGGCCTCAAACGGGCCTTAATAACCAATCGACAGTCGTGTAAATGTCAATCGGAGCATCCACTATTACGGTTACCCCGTCTACTCATATCTCTCCACTCCGTCTTCAAAAACCAAATCACGATTTGAGCGACGGACACGAAACTCGAAGGTATTCGTCCGTGTTCTTCTTCCTCATACTATGCTGCTCTGAGATTTTGGATTCGAATTCCATTCGTCTGCTCTCTGTTTGTGTTTAATTTAGGGTTTAGTCCATCTCTGACTTTTGATTTTGCCTTGTTGTAGTGAAGATGAGCGTGGCGAGTGATTCTCCAGTGCATTCTTCTAGTAGCGACGATCTCGCTGCCTTCCTTGAAACAGAGTTGGATTCTGACTCTGATTCTTCCTCTGAGTCCTTCCCCATCGGACAAGCCCACGATGCTGATGCTCAACTTTCCAATCATAGGTAGATTCAAGTGCATATATATTCAATTTACTCTAACTCTACTGCAGTTTAATACTGGTTATCAGAACAAATTGTGAATCTTTCTGTGTTGGTTTTAGCATTGCGCTTGCTTTTGATGGCACGATAATGTGAGTTGTTTGAATAGGATAGAATATAAATATAGATTCAGGGGGAGAGAGAACAGATTTGGCGCTTTGGCAGACTTGAAACTACTATTTGTTTCTGTGAGTTCTTCGTGTTTTATATTCAACATGGAAACAGTTTTGATTCTGTCCCTTCCTCGCTGTTAAGTCTCTGAATTTAGCAGCTTGGCGCTGTAACTAAAGTCACGGTTTCGTTGCTTTCCTTGCTTAGCTGTATTGATGAATCCCTTTGTTCAGATATTAAGTGAGTCAGAGAATCACTATCTCTTTGCTTTTAATGTCGTTGATCTTGGTATTTTTAATTTGTGACGCCATGGATGTTTTGAAAATAATGACAATCTGATGATTGTGGAATGTGCGTCAATCCACAATTATGTGTGTACTGTACCCTATTTTAGTTCATGTCAATGGATCTTGTGTTAGCTGTCTCTTCTACTCTTCTTGATTTGCATCGATAATAGAACTTATCCTTTAATGAGAAGTCTTTAAAAGTTCATTAACCATCCATGTTTCTCACTCGCCTTTTAGGTTAAAGAGACAAAAGTTGGAGTACCCAGAAGATGAGACTGAGAATGTAGCTTCCGTGACCTTTTCAGAAGAAATCTCAGGTGATAATCTCTTTCTTCAGCCTTACTTTGATGTCCGTTTATAAATTATATCATATTGAATTTTGAACTGGTTATTGCTTGCAGAAGCATCCTCGAGCAAGGTACCATGCGAACACCCAGGTACCTTTGGAAACATGTGCTTTGTTTGTGGCCAAAAAGTGGAAGTAACCGGTGTTTCATTTGGATACATACACAAGGTATACCAATCTATTCGATTTCCTTATAAATTTTCAGTAGAGCTTCAAGTCTTGGTTTTGATTTATGAGCTTTGGGAAATCTGTTTTCTTAGGGTTTTAAGCTCCAGCAAGATGAAGTCACCCGGTTGCGTGATATCGATATGAAAGCCTTGCAAAGCCAGCGGAAGTTATGTTTAGTTCTTGATTTAGACCACACTTTGCTTAATTCAACCGTACTTAGGGACCTGAAACCAGAGGAGGAATACTTGAAAAGCCATACGCATTCTCTTCAAGGTGATACATTCTGCTACATTGTTTTGCTATCAACAAATAATATCTCCGTACTTCAGTCGT
Organism: Brassica oleracea var. oleracea; assembly: GCF_000695525.1. Lineage (NCBI taxonomy): Eukaryota > Viridiplantae > Streptophyta > Magnoliopsida > Brassicales > Brassicaceae > Brassica > Brassica oleracea. The sequence goes on from NC_027756.1 coordinate 41,114,604, forward strand.
TTGTTTGTTTTTGTGATGTTCAACTTTGCATAAGAAGTTTGGTTTTTGGTTGATTTCAGATGTTTCTGGTGGCGATATCTTCATGCTCGAATTCATGCATATGATGACCAAACTAAGGCCGTTTGTTCATTCGTTTCTTAAAGAAGCCAGCACGATGTTTGTAATGTATATATACACAATGGGAGACAGGCCATATGCACGACAGATGGCCAAGCTGCTGGACCCAAAAGGAGAGTATTTTGGAGAACGGATCATTTCTCGAGATGATGGCACAATGAAACATCAGAAAAGTTTAGATGTGGTGCTGGGGCAAGAGAAAGCTGTTCTGATTCTTGACGATACAGAGAATGTGAGTTTTTGGTCTGCTTTGTCAACGTTTCATGTCATTTTAATAATGATATTATTTTGTTAGATAAGATGTTCTGATACTTGGTTTGATACGCAGGCATGGCCAGGTCACAAGGACAATCTGATCGTGATAGAGAGGTATCACTTTTTTGCTTCAAGCTGCAAACAGTTCGACCACAGATTCCAGTCTCTCTCGCAGCTGAAGAGCGATGAGAGTGAACCGGATGGAGTACTTTCCGCTGTTCTTAAAGTCCTAAAACAAACGCATAGTCTATTCTTTCAGGTATGCTCAATAATATATAAAGATAACTTTTCTCTTGTCTGGACTGTTTCTTTTCTTAATTATTACTAGTTCCTCAGGATGGAGGAGAAGACTTATCGAGCAGAGACGTCAGGTCACTATTGAAGCAAGTGCGTAAAGAAATCCTTAAAGGATGCAAAGTAGTGTTCAGTCGAGTGTTCCCAACCAAGTGTCGGGCTGAGGATCACCCGCTGTGGAGGGTGGCCGAGGGATTGGGAGCTACCTGTGCAACGGAAGTGGACGCATCTGTAACACACGTGGTGGGTATGGATGTGGGAACAGAGAAGGTGCGTTGGGCCGTAAGAGAGAAGAAGTTCGTGGTGCATAGAGGGTGGATAGACGCAGCTAATTACTTGTGGAAGAAGCAACCAGAAGAGAACTTCGGGTTGGAGCAGCTGAAGAAGCAAGGAACGGATGATGTAACAGTTGAAAAGTAGACCGAGGAAGAATAGTTAACTTATGTAATTGGATTCTGATTATGTCGAAACTCGAAACAAAGCAAAGTTAGAAGTTTAGAACAATAGATTTTGGAGTGACATGTCTTGGTTCTTTGTGCATATACGCATCTTGGTTCTGTTGATCGTTGCTTCTTCATATTGGGTTTAACCGGGCCGACTATTTATGAATTTGGGCACGTCTTCTTTTTAGTATTTGTTTTTTTCTTCGTTTTTGCGTTCTTTCCGTCTTCGTTAAGACTGAGAGAGATGGTGGTCGATGCTTATACTTTGTCGAACCCTAACCAGGTTCACGAAGACGTTATTCTGAAAGCTAGAGATGCTTGCTAAATGGGTCAGTTCTCTTTCTCTACGATGATGGGGGACTAGTGTAATCGTTGGACTGATCACTAGGGACACTGTAGCAGCGACACTATAGTGGCGTCGAGCAATACTGTTTATCAACGAGAAAAGACGAGAAGGCGAGTCGAGTATCAGACAGGACTTCATACAAACGTAGATTGGCAGTTATCTCTTATCTGCATCGATGCTCATCACAAAAGTTAGGTTTTTTATAGTTTTATTTATTTATTTTGCCAATTTTGGACAAGATAATTAACAATGGGGATATTGTTGTTTTAATCTGCGGGAAGTATGGATTGACATTGTATTATGTTTTGAGTGTCAATATGTTGTTTTGTTTTATTGTGTCAAAATTAAGTCAGTTAGACATGATAATTTTTTTTTCTGGAACATACAACATTACCACTTTCTAGCACTATTTTTTTTCTGAGTTATTAACTGCAAAATGTACCGAATGAAAACACCGATGCTGATCTACCTGCCAAATCTACTTTTACTGAGAATATTTCAAGGAATCAAAACTGACATCCAACATAATCTACTCAATTTACTTGTCTCGGACTTGAAATACACTCGATCGAATTCTTTTTTGCATGTCTGTAAGGTAAAAGTCTGTGTGTTGAAAAAAAAAGGATAACAGTTACAAAGAAGGGAACATGAGCTGATGACTGAAACTAATAGAGCTTGATTCATGGAAGTCTGTCTAAAAATTTTAGTCAACTAAAAATATAAAATGATAAATTTCAAAGAACAGAGACACTGTGTGGAGTGAGAAGAGAGAGAGGAAATGGATCAGATAAAACTACATGTATGTTCATAAACATGTTGGGGTAAAAGTACATGTGTCCAGTGATCTATACTTATAAAATAAGTCTACATTTATCTCAGAAATGAGGACAGTAGAGGGATATCCCAGATGGTATCTAATAAGTTGTGGGCTGGATGGTCAGGTTGCTAAGCTGATGCTAAGTACATGGAAGTGACTTCTATGGTTAGTACCAATTTTATGTGGCTCGGAACACTATGTAAGTGATGGTGGTTCTAAAAGCCGGTGAGTTCCTATGTATTCAAACCTCTTCTACAAATTTATTCTATGATTTGATTGAGGTCAAGCAAAAGATAATTATGGGAGAATTGATCTATCATGGTTTTTACCAATTTTTGGCCATGATATAAGTCCTATTTAAAGTTTATATTATATGTTTGGAGACGTTTTTAGATTCTTTTCAGGTTCATGTACGTTTTAGGCAATTTTGGAGATTTTAAAGCTATTTGAGATGCAAAATTGCACATATATATCAGAAGTTTAACTATGTATAGAGGACTTTCCACAGTGCGATTGAACTCATATTTTGACCGAAACTAGAGCTTTGAGTTATCTTTCCAATGCCACCGGTGTCGAACAAACCCCCTCCTGACCAAATGACCAATTTGTTTTATTAAAGTTTCAAAAATTGCAATTTTACCCCAAGGCTTACCTTATTTACAAAAGAACACATAAGCGTTTTAAACCTTATATTATGTTTTGTAAGCCATCGTTGACAACTACACTTTCATTTAAGTTTTGTTTTGAGATTGGAGAGAAGAGAAAAACTCCTTCGTGAGTCTTCTTGGAACTCCAGTGGATTTATCTATGATATTTCTCCATTCTATGATTATGTTTGCATCTATCATGTCTGAGTAATCACCTTCTAGATTGATGGATTTCATGTGGTTTATGTCAAACTGATAGATATTGATTTCTAGGATTATTCATTGATTCCTTCACCAGGACTGATCTTTATGCTTGTTACTAGAATACCTAACTAAAAGCCTGATCTTATAATAGTTGTGAGACACGAGAACATAATCAACACCTGAACTGACTCGAATATAATCAACACCTGAACTGACTCCTGCTGAACTAAGTTGGGAGTCACAACGAGAGTTGATCTAGGACTTAGTGAACATATCGAATTGGTACTTAATGCTTGTCTAGAGTATTTGGATCGCACAACGAGAGTTTACCTTCAAGGATTTAAGCATCTGGTAGTAATCACTGTGAGATTTATATGGCTTAATTATGAATTTGAGCTCTAGGATTGTTCTTTATAAAACCCTTGACATCTGTTGATTTATGTTTTTAATTTCTTGTTTGATAAGTCTCTGAATCTAACACTTTACCTATCTATTTACTTTCTGTCTGTTTTATTGTTTTTTTATTTTTTGGCTTAACTTAGATTGAAACCATAAGTCTATTGTGTGATCTTCAGTCCATGTGGATTCAATCCTAACAAGGTACATGAAGCCAAAATCAATTTCAAAAAGCCATGTTAGATTGAAGTTGAGGTTGCAGTTCAGCCGTTAAAGTCATGAACATAGCCGCAAGTCTGCATGTAGGATACTTAATGGTAATGTTGGGTTCAACAGTGTCAGTGAATCCAGTTCCCACACCGATATCAAGAGCCTTGAGTCTCAATCTTATAGCCAAAATTTAGTATTTTCATATATACAATACATTGATCTTTAGAGTTTTATAAGTCATTGCATCTAGGTGATTCTTTCGTGCTTATATATTTATATAATATTTACAAAATATTTAAATTATAATAATTAATTAATTTCATTTTATTTGGTTATAAGTTATGAAGAGTACTTCTACCCTTTCTCCAACTAATTATAAGAACAAACTCTGGAAATTAAACCTAAAATGACATATAGTTTGATAAAAACACATTTGTATTAAAGTATTCTTATATTCATTTTTAATATTTATAACTTATTTGTGAAATAGCTTTTGATTACAAATAATAAAGAGACGCTTAATACAATTTTTAAATAAATTATTTATTAAATATTGATTATTGAAATTATTAGTTACTTAAAAATGAAAATAATGAATTCCAATAAGAAATTATATGTTACAAAAAGGCTAAAAGAACATCTAAGTTATATCAATACTCTTACATCATACTTTTACATAACAAACATAAGAAAAATATAAGAATTTTTTGAGAAAAACACGAGAAAAAATATATCTTTTACATAGAAAACATAAACAAAATCTATATATATAAAGTATACTTTTCTCTTTTCTCTTTAATCCACATCATTAAGTGGTCAAACAAAACTTGACAACTCATCACAACTTTTTAAAAAATTTAAAATCTCTCATACCTATTATTCTATTATTAACTAGACCAAATATATTATTGCAACATGTAATAGTTTATAAATATTTAGTAATCAATAATACAATTTTAAACCTAATTAATTTAATTTTTTTAATCATTTATTTTTTCACACAATATCCTAACAAAAAAATTACTAAGTTTAGTTATACTTATACATATATATATATATATATATAATGATAATTACATTATATATATGAATTTAATTATTATCAAGATAACATCTTACTTTTTAAAAGAGACATGAAATCACTAATAAATAGCATCATCATCAACATATCGTTTTAATATTTAATTAAATATATATATATATATATATATATATATATATATTTAAGAAATTAATATGAAATTTTAATATTGGTTCATAATTTTGATATATAAGTAGATTTATCTCTCTTCTCTTTAAGCCACATTATCAAGTGGTTCACCAAAACATGACAATTCTTCACATTTTTTAAAAATTCATAAAATTTCTCATGTCTATTATTTTCTTATTAACAAGACCAATATATTAATGCAACATGTATTTGCTTATAATATTTAGTAACCAATAATACAATTTAAACCTAATTAATTCAATTTCTTAAAATCATTGATTTTTAACGTAATTTCCTAACAAACATAGAATTACTAAATTTAGTTATACTAATACATATAAATAGTGTTATCATCTACATATCATTTTAATATTTAGTTCAATAAATTTTTATATATATATATATTTTAATAAATTAAAATGAAATTTTATTTTCATTTTTTAATTTGTATATATGAATAAAATGAAAGAAATTTGAAAGCTTATTTGACATTTATATATCATAAACCACAAAACTAGCATAAGTTATTAAATATAATAGAACAAATAAACTTAGTTATACTAATATATTTATATGAAATTCAAAATCTTCTATTCGACATTAATATATTTAATTACTAAATATTATTAGTTCAAAATTTGAGTAAAATAATATTATGTATAAAATAATTTATTTCGAACAAAAAGTAAAAGTTTATATTAAAAATAAGATATATTAAGTTATCAAAACATAACTTTTTTTTACAGCAAAAGCATTTACAGACACATGTAGACTCTGTAAACCAAAGTGGCAACTCTGCATCCATGTATACGACGAAAGACGGTTGAATCCGAGCACTGCGTGCCAAGCGATCTGCCTTTATGTTTTTCCGTCCTAGGAACATGAACGATTTCTGAGTTGATGAAGTTTCTTCTCAAAAGCTTAATATCCTCCGGATAGCTTTCAAATGCTGGACATTCTTCTGGTTCTGAAACCATCTTCACCAATTGAGAACAATTCGTTGCAAACGTGACCCGATACTGTCTTAAATTCTTCATGCATTCCATTGCCTGAATTAATGCCTCCATCTCCGCATGAAGAGGTGAGAGACTTGCCCTTACATTCCTTTCCCCTAACAAACCTCAAACCCCGGTAGGGTGCTGAACCAGCCTTGTCCTGAAAAAGAATCTTTATCTTTCCAAGAACCGTCAGTGAAACACCATCTTCATGTAGTCTCTAAGGTAGATATGGTCTGTACTTCAGGTACCAACCTGGGATTATTGATAACTTATGTCTCAGCCCAAAGTGTTGATTTCAATTCTGCTAAGTTAAGCGTTTCCCTCGGATCAATATCAATATTACTGAAAACTTTATTATTCCGGCCCTTCCAGATGTACCATAGTATCCATGCAAACTGATGATCCTCCATTTTTGGGTTAACTCTCCAAAACAGATGATCTATATTAGCAAATAGAGAGCCAATAGGAAAAATGTTTGGGTTCGATGGAATCTTAGATAGTGCCCACACTTGACGTGCCGGAGGACATTCAAAGAACACATGATTTATTGATTCCTCCGGGTCTCCATACCGTGCACAAACTGTATCTCCTTGTATTCCTCTTGATTTTAATTTTTTTGTCACTGCTATACAACCTGTCAGCAACTGCCATAAAAAATGCCTTAACTTTGGAGGGCACTTCACTTTCCAGCAGAATGCCTTCAGTATGTCCACATTGGGTCCATAAAATTCTGATGGTTTTTTCTTGTCAGGATATATCCTTTCTACTTGATACCCTGATTGTACCGTGTATCTCCCATTATTAGTGAAGTGCCAACCATTCCTATCTTCCATCTGATTTCTATTCAGAGAAATACTTTCAATCATTTTTGCATCATGGGGTTCCACCAAAGTCCTAAGTGCCTGTAAATTCCATGTTCGGGATTCCTGATGAGTGAGGGAATCCACTGTGAGATCCGGGTAACTATTATGAAGGTTTTTGTTAGCTGGTCTCGGGCGAGTGGATGTGATCCAATGATCATTCCATACTGAGATAAATGACTCTGTTTCCACCCTTTTTATTAGTCTTTTACAAACCAGAGATCTAGCAGAGATAATACTCCTCTAGCCATACGACAGGGAATATGAGCGAATCGGTTCCAGGGGTGAAGCATTCCTGTAGTACCGTCCTTTGAAAACTCGAGAGAAAAGAGAATTTGGCTTCTCGATCAGCCTCCACAATTGCTTACCAAGCATTGTCGAAATCATTCAAATCCTTGAAGCCTAGCCCACCATTATCCTTATGTACACACAATTTATTCCATGATTTCCAATGCATACCTCTTGTGCTTCCTCCTGGGCTCCACCAAAAATGAGCTATTGCACTCGTTAGTTTCTTCACTGTAGCTTCCGCTAACCGATACACAAACATCACATGGTTCGGTAGAGCCGTTATTACCGACTTAATAATCACCTCTTTCTCTCCTTTGGTAAGAAATCTAAAGGTCCAACCATTCACCTTATTATTCAGACGATCTTGTACAAAACCAAACACTTGTACCTTACATCCTCCTAAACTTTCTGGCATGCCTAAACAAGAACCCATTCCTCCTAAGTTCTGAATCCCCAAAATATATCTCAACTCCTGACGGCTGGATTCCTCGATCTTATGTCCAAATAACATACTAAGTAAGTTATATATAACAAAGTCAATGTTTAGTCTTATTCTAAAAATTAATCAATATCATTTTCACTTAATATTCTAATAATGACTCCAAATTTTTTTGGATTACATAATTTATTTTGTGTGTAAATGTAATAACATATACTAAATTCAAACGAACATGTATGTATTTTAATTTGGTTGATTCATATCAAAATTTCATGATGGCTACCTAACGTAAATGTAATAATGTTTTTGTGTTAAGCTCAGTCGACCAGAGTTTTAAAAAATTTCATTCTACTTAAATTCAAAGTAAAAAAAGACAAAAATAGAAAATAAATAATAAAAAATTACATTTTTCATGACATTTCAATTGTGAAATAAATACATGATTTGTAAATTTATAAACACCTACTACAAAAAAAAAAGATTTATTTTTTTTGTTTTTTTGATATATAAACAAGAGATATAATGTTATTTTACCAAATAAATGTAGAATTGTTTTTTTTTTCAGAAAGTTATGAATTTAAAGCAAAACCAACCATACTTCCAATAATGATACAGAAATAAATCTTCAATTCAAATGAGAAACACAATGTAAAAAGACTCGACTGGAAACACATTAGAAAAGTATTATTAGATGACATAAAATAAAACACGCATATTAAAAATCTACATGGCCAAAAATGAAAATTGAACATACCATTCTTTCAAAACTATCTCAACAATGTATTAACAAATTTAATCAACCGCAACTATGCTTATATTAATTTTATTACATAAAACAATTTCAACGAGAACAGATGGTACAAAAAATAAAGAAAACTACAGAAATAACAATTGATACATAATATATATTAATATATTAATGTTAAAACAAAAAGAAGTCACAACCCATTTTTTTCTACCGTGTTGTAGAGCACTTAATCTTCATATAAACTGGCCGATTTTATATTCATTGATTCCATATTGGAACCGAAACCACAAAACACTGTACCGATAGTCTGATACATAGAGGACACGCCCTGGTCATATATGCTATTACTCCACAAACTAACTTTTCCAGTCTCATGTTCAAAAGTTCATAAATTCTCATTCATGAATAGTGAAAATAGGATCTCTTTTTGGTTTGGAACCATACTTCAATACTGAAAGGCGTAATATATAACAACATTCACGGATATGGCACTAGGGTTCGCGCAGTTAGTGATTATAAGCCTCATATGCAAAACATGGTTTGATCCAAGCACATAGTTCAAAGAACAAAAACATCACCAAATAATGAAGAAACTGAACCTGAAGAGTGCAGCCATTCTAGAACCGAGTTCGTCAAAAACTGCCGCTCCTCCTGGGTATATATATCCTTTCAGTTTCAATTAGTTTGTGTTTCTTTGTTTGAAGTTGATGTAATGGAACAAATGAATTAAAAGAAAATTCGATAGGGAGTATTGTCGGAACGAAGAGAATCCAAAGGCTGTTGGATGATGGAGACGAGAGGAAAGGTCCTATGACACTCGCCCTCAGCCTTACACTTTCAAGCCTTCCCCTCCCTCTTAAATTCCTGGTACCTCCTCGTTCTTATTACACTCTATTACGATCAAGCTTGAGAGAGATGATGATGAAAAAGGCTGCAGTTATAAAATATCTTGTGTATTATTGAAATGAACATTTAAATGTATATATAGTAAGCTGTACACTAAACCATTAATCTAATTAACATCTAAACCAGTAAACCGGAGTATGTACCAATAGGCCCACCCCTCAGATGAGCTTATGAAGGCTCATCTTAGATATAAGATGATGAAATTGATGAGAAAACATTGTTTTAGTTATAATATCAGCAACTTGGTCATTTGTAGAACATGGAGAATCTTCAGAATACCTTGATCAAGTCTTTTTAGAATAAAATGACAATCATTCTCAATGTGTTTTGTTCGCTCATGGAACACATGGTTAGTAGCTATGTGAATGGTGGCTGTACTATCAGAGAACAATATCAGTTCTTGCAACCGAGGAACCTTCAAGTCATTGATCAGCCAAACCATTTCCTTCACAGCTTGAGACAGAGATCAGTACTCTGCTTCTGCAGAAGAACATGATTTTGTATCCTGCTTTTTTGACCTCCATGAGATCAGCGAGTCTCCAAGAAACACAGACAAGCCTATTGTTGATCGTTTACTATCAAGGCAAGAGGACCAATCAGCATCAGCAAAGCCCTTTAAAGTCAAATCCGCAGAAGTAGAATAGAAAAGACCTTGGCCAACGTCCCTTTGATATATTGTAATATTCGATAGACTGCCCGAAGATGTAGCATCTTAAGAGCAGAAGAGTATTGGCAAGGCTTTTGATTGACCGCGAAGGGGGTCTCCCCTAGTTGATGATAAAACTGATTACAAACTTGAGAGACTATTAATGAAGCTCACACATTCTTTATACTACTCATGACTACCTAGGTTAAGTGACATAATAATGAGGCCCAAACTCATATCTTAATGGACCTTAATACCTCACGTATCAGATAAGTAGATAACAATATTGCACTCTCACCGAGTTATTCTTTAGTACGAACTACTGTTCCTGAAACATAGGAGTTGTTTGAGTTTGACCTGTTTTATAGCCTTGTCTTTATTTCAAGAACATGATTGTGTACCTTTGTCTATTTGCCCATAACATTAGTTGATTAATCTGCAAGCATTTAGTATACAATATGCTGAGATAGATCCTGATATCTTGGTTAATGAGTTACTGGAAACGTGGTTTGGTCATCACTGTTCTTGGAACTTCTTTAGGTATGTATGTTCTAATTGATAAGAGTCTTATTATTGGTTATCCAATAGTCGGGCCGGTTCATGAATCGGTAACCTATGATATAAGGGGTGATTGGTAAGTGCTGTGAGTGCTTTCCCCAGTTCATTTTTTTTTTTACCTCCACTTTAGTTTACCAATCATGTTTTAAGAAAAAATTAAAACCTACAGCCATAAAAACTAAAATATGAAACATAATAGCTTTGGAAATCAATTTTTCTAGAGCTTTTATATTTAGTGTTCTAGAAATAATTAATCTACAGCTATATCAATAAAATTTACACCTATTATTCTAAAACCAAAAAATAAAAGTCACGGCACTTATTAATCATCTCCGTAATATTGTATGGTTTCTAGAAAGTGGGAGGCTTCAAGTTGGATATTATTATACTGGTTCCAGTTTCATTCGATTTGATCAAACACTAGGAACGTTGACACAAAGCGATTTGGGAAAGTAGTGGGACGCATGCCTCTTAGTTTTCGGTCCCACCACCTCTCTTCTGTATCTACAACCACACACGTATACACGAGTGTTCATGTCGTGTCCGGTATGTTCGTCGTTGAAAATATTTTTTATATATTTATTTATGCTTAGTGAAAAAAGGCAAATGGATATTAGCGTTAAAACGGAGAAAACAAAACACATGAAAGATCCTATGGTTCATGCCTTGGAGGCAGATACATCATCCTCCATACTAGTGGAGGCTTCAGGTGCAGCTGCAGCTGATGCTGATGCGACGGCTACATTTGCCTCCTCAGCCGCAACTACATTTGAGCTGGGGTTAAAGAGAGCCCCACGAGAATGATTAGAGGTAGATGATATTGCAGTTGCGAGGGAGATGGGCATTAAACAAAGCCCCTTTCCTTGAAGGTACTGCATTGCAGATCCCATGTCTTCTTCCATCAGTTTTGCAACTCTCTGTTCTGTTGACCTTAGGCTCTCACTGGATGATCCTGTTCCGTTTCCCTTCCCGTTTACGCCATTGCTAGGTCCAGATAGGGCGTTGAGACGTCCTCCTGCCTACAGTACCAAAGACCATGATGATGGTGATGATTGGTGGTGATATGACATGCCACTTAACCTAAAAAGGGAAACTGACCTCGGAGGTGAGACCATTGAAGCCTGGGCCACCAGCGGCCCTCGCACCACCCAATCTGCTCACGCTTAGTACTTTGACTTGAAGCTGAAGGAACCTAACATACTCTATGATCTCGTCCAGCATTGATGCTTTATCTGTCTGCATCAACCAGTATGGGTTATTACGCAGATCAAGACAAGAGTTTATACAAAACAAGAAAGTATTGTGTACCTTGTTGGTGTTGGGAACTAGTTCTTGAAGAGATTTCATTCTCTCAGCAATACGTTCTCTTCTCAACTGCACAAAAGCCCATACAATCAGATCAACACAAGATAACATACGAGATGGGAAGGTAAGTGAATAATGGAGATATACCCGCTCGGCGATACTGTGAGGATCAGTGGCTTGGCCTCTCCTAGCTCGGACCCTTGGCTTCTGACGAGCCACAGGTGCGCTCGTGGTAGAGACTGTCCCTTGTGCCTGCAAGCCATCTTGGCTTGGACCACCTGACTCCTGCATTAACAAACAACAACACAAAACCATGTCATGTAAGGAAACCGAAAGACTCTTGGGTTATAATGTTTTAATGATGTAAGAGATGATAGCTTTGATGCCTGAGGGTGATGGAACTGGTCGGGGAAAGAGGTGTCGACGGTGAGAGCGTGGAGGAGAGATTGTGGTGGTGGAGGATGAGGAGGGGGAAGAGAAGAGTCCCAACAAGGAGGAAGAGAAGAGAGCATTGACATGGAGTCGAGGAAATAGTCATTATTGTTTTGGTTTATGAACTCTCCCTTTCCTTCTCCATTACCATTCTCCATCTCTTCTGTCTTGTCTTCTTTCTTTGCTTCCCTCTCACGCATTTTTATCCTCACTTTTTTTTGTTATTGTTTAAACGTTTTTAATTTACTGGCCGTTTCATTATTCTATTTTTATATTTATATACTCTCCTATGTATATCTTGGGATATTAATGATGTTGATTACACTAACGGACACTTTTTAACTTTCTATTACACCTAAAGACACTTCTTACATGTGACACACTTTGTTGTGGGCTAGCGACAGATTGTGGACAATTTTGCCCTCAATAGAAACGACACTTGTGGATGGGTGATTTGTGGACGAGTGATGCGTGGTTGGGTGATTTGTGGACGGGTGATGTGTGGATGAGTGATGAGTAATATGTGGACATGTGATGTTAATGTGTTTATAGATAACGTGGACGAACTATTTGTTCTGATTCCATAAAACTATACAACAATACGTGGACATGGACTCATGTTACTAAAATTATACCATAAACATGGACACAAACTCTTTTATCTCCAACACATGCACTTGACTTCTTTGATAAATTATCTATACTATTAAAGCAGGATCCCATTGTCCTTTTATCGTAGCCTGCCCTTTCTTTTTTAATGCTTCCTTACATTTCGAAGAATAATAAAGGGTATTTACGTGAATTACGATCAACACGTTCTGTGTCAAAGTTTTTGAAATGGCCCACGCCTGAATGTAGGCCCAAACGATTTTCCCCTAACCGATTTGTCTAAATGGCCCACGGCAAGCAGATATTCAAAAATTCGGTAACAGTATAACATATTTTAACAATATAAATTTTCTAACGATTTTCCCTTTAATGAATCAGAATATACTAGCTTGCCCATGAAGCATAATAGCTTGCGCATGAAGCATACGTAATAACTACCCAAATTTTTTTTTCATTTAATTCGTTTATGTTAAAAAGATATCTAAACCAACAGAATTGTAAATATTGTTAAGATATGTAAACAACCGCAAACAATATCGATCTCTAAATATTTTTTCTTGATCAATACTCTAAGGGTTTCCTATATTGAATTAAGAATATACGAGAGATATTTTTTAACCAGACATTTAGAACCATCGATTAACCTACTGCGATATAAACACCTACAACATGCCTAAGCTTTCTCACATTTACTCACAACTACATTAGCAATCAAAAAAAAAAATGTCTGCCGCAATGAAAGTGACCCCTTTGAAAGATGTGAAACCCTTCAAGAGTGGCTGGAAAGTACATGTGAAGGTTCTGCACTCTTGGAAGCAGTACAACCCAGTGCACGGGGACACCCTCGAGATGGTGCTATCCGATGAAGCTGTGAGTGTTCTAATACGTGTTTTGTTATTTGTTGTTTAGCGTAATATATAGCTTTACGTTTGTTCACTAACTTTCTTTTTTTTCAACCTGAACTAGGGATGTAAAATACATGCCTCTTGCAAGAGAACTTACATGGAGAGTAAAGGCCGCCTTCTTCCTGTTGGAGCATGGAGGCACATTCAGAATTTCACCCTCAGTCCTTCAACTGGCATGTACCGAGCAACCGATCATCCCTTCAAAATGAGCATCATTCAGAATACGGCAATCACAAGGTCTCCTCTTATCAACGAAGACATGTTTCTAAGCTTGGTGGACTTCCAGAATGTTTTGGGTGGATCACTGAAAACATGTTTTCTCATTGGTAATTATTTACGCAATCTTCTTATCTATTGTACTCTTGTGACCTCTGGCTAAGTATTGATGTTTTTTTTTGAAGATGTGATTGGTCAAGTTATGGACTTGGGAGATCTTGAAACTATTCAAGTCTCAGGCAAACCAAGAATGAAAGTGGAGTTTACCCTTCGCGACATGAAGTTTGTATTCCTGAACGAACTATTTTTTTTTTAGATATCAAGTTAAATTGGTGATGCTGATATTTTTCTTTATATTTTAAATAGTGATGCTCGTGTTCCCTGCTGTCTGTGGGGTAAATTTGCGGAGATCTTCTACGAAGGGTGTAGTAAAGACGAAGAAGGGAAGCCCATTTGTCTAATAAGGTTTGCAAAGATCGGGAGATTTAGAGGTATAAGCTTACTTCAATCTATTAATGACCTTATAATAAGGTTTGTAAAGAACGTGTTATAATATTTATTTACTTTTATAAAATCTGCAGGTGAACTCCAAATCACCAATGCTTTTGAGGCATCACTGCTCTTGATTAATCCTGACATAGCAGAAACTGCGGCTTTCAAACAAATGTAGTGTTTTTTTAATTATATGATAATTACTGCCTATACATGTAATTTTGAACTACTCTCTTATATTATTTGGTTATAAACGTTTGTTAGGTTTGTTGATGAGGTTAAACCCCTCGCCATTTGTGAGGGTCGTGATTAAATACTTGATTTGGAAGAGGTGAAAAGTATCCAAGACAAGCGTGACAAATGGATGCTCTTTCCCAAGAGAACCATCCATGGACTTCTTGAATCCACTCAGGTAACCATTCGTTTTTTATTGAAGTTGTTAGTTTCTTATAGTGATTCAATTATGTTTTAAAACAGCCTTATTTACTAGGTGGAGAAGTGCTTGGTCGAGTGCAAAGTCTATGCTATTGACTCGGATTGGGGCTGGTATTACTTTGGTTGCTGCACATGCAACAAAAAGGTAGTGAAAGTGGGAACTTTAGTTAAGACAATTCATGGAAAGGAGGTCACTACACATCTCTGGTGGTGTGAGGTGTGCAAAGAGAATGTTTCAAGTGTGTCACCAAGGTGAGAATTTTAGAACACTTTTTTTATTCAAACCGTATGTATTTTGAAACATTCTTAATTAGACTCTCATTTACGCAATCTGCTTACTGATGTTTTTGTTTGTAGGTTTAAGCTCCATTTGATTGTTAAGGATGACACAGGAGAAACAAAACTGATGTTACTTGACCAAATTGCCAAGGGAATGATCGTCGAATCGGCTGCGACTCTCTTGAATGGATCATTTGATGAGGTATGCATTACATAGTGTGTCTATTTTGAGTTATTTTCGAGATTCTTGAGTTGTTACTAATATATTCTGATTTGGACTTTTTGTCATCAAGCTTAAGGATCCTACAGATTTGCCTGACGCCATTCTTGCTGTTGTTGGAAAGACTTTCACATTTGGAATTTCTGTGGAAAAGGAACATGTTTCGTATGGATCTGAAATCTACAAGGTTGGGAAAATCTCCTGTGAAAGCCAAATTGTTTTCACTGAGTCAGCCAATGTTGAGAGTTCTGAGTCTGATCAAGATCTAGCTCTTACAAGTGGAGAAGAGGTATGACTGTATTTTTATTTTGAGTGATGTGCAGTATTATAAATTTTAATGCATTTGTTGTATTAATAATGAGACTTGCTAAAGTTTATGTTTCTTATTTTGCAGAATTCTATCAATCTCCTTGACAATGAAGAACACATTGAAGGATTGTCCACACCATCCACGAAGAGAAAGGGAGCATGGTCAGACCCACCACGAGATATCACTTCGACTCCAAAGAATCTTCGCTCAAAAACTATCAAGGTGGAGAAGATGAGTGATTTGGAGGCTGAAGCAGGCAAGAAGACCTAAATCTGCAAGCCTGAAGTTTCTGTTTTTTTTTGTTTGGTTTTTTTTGTTTTCTTTTTTTCTGAAGCGAGTTCATGTTTTGGTTTTTTTTTTTAATAATTGTTTGGTTTTCGTTTTTTATTTTTGGTTATGTTTTTGGTTAAACTTATTATAATAAAGTATGCTTCAGATAATTTCTTTGTTTTTTTTTCCTTTAATTTGTTAATTACTATATTTATTAAAAAGCATTGCTTGCTGTGTAAGCTACGATTTAGTCTAAAATTGCTCAACTGTAGACTAAAATTTGTTAACTGTTTTGATTGTTTACATTCATAAAAAGTAACCATGTATCGCAATCCACTGTGTTCCCTAGGTACCAATATCAGTTACATACCTAACCTCCAAACATCTATGTATTGCAATCCACTGTGTTCCCTAACTACCAATCAGTTTCATACCTAACCTGCATTAGATATGGTTTTAAGAATGGGCTTACTTTATCAAGGGGAGTTCTATATGGGCGTATCTATGAGGGAGATTCCATTGTTGCCATGTCCAAATCATCTACTGATTTCTTGCACCTTAAGTAAACCGGCTCCTGGAAGATCAAAGTTGATGATGGTTAGCAATTTTTTTTGAGACCTATTTATAAAATAGACCCCTAATACTCACAAAGGTAATTCAATATACTATAGTTTATTTTTTAACCATAAATAAAAAAGACAATAACTAAACTTGCGCAGGCAATCCAGTAACAAGGTAGTATCCTATATTTCCTAACTAATTATTCTTCAATCTGGCCAAAAGAATAACGCCGAGTCTATTTTGCAGCAGAGAACGATGAAAGATACAACCAAAAAGACAGTACCAACTGGATCTACCAGTAAGAGAAAACACAGTACAAAAAACAATGAAACTATTGCTAACAACGAGAATTCAGCTATCTTGTGTAAGTTGTCCTTTGCCTATGTTTATAAAGATGGTGTTCAGGAATGATGTGTTGTGTTTTGTTTTCATGTAATAAAATTCATACTTGACAAAGCACAAGCAAACATCGTGTCCACTCAAAGCACTATCAATTCAGCGACAATTGATTTTTCTAAGGAAAATACAATCATACAGGGACCACCTCAGAGGTTAAAAACGACTGATAACATTTTCTGTAAGTCTTCATTATCCTGTAAAATTTAGTTTGCTTGAGATTGTATTGTCGGGCATTACTAATCTTTTTTTATTGTCTTAAGCCCAAGCTAACTCACAGATACCACCCATTTCGTTAAGTTCACGCTCAATAGCTCAACGTCTTCGTTTTAAGAGGAAGAGAACAAAAAATTCCATTGAAGGAGAACTAATTATGTTATCTGATATTACCAATCAAGTTCCTTCTGGAACCACACAGACACAACAATCTTATCTCACTCCAACGCATGATGAGAGAACTAGAGCGAATACAAGAATTCATTCAACGACTACGCCTACTGGAACTAAAACAGATGACCAAGTCAAAGGAAACCCGTGTGCATCTGCTAAGAGGCTAAGAAAGAACGATTATTTTTCATGTAAGTCCTGTGCTATTCAGTTAGTCCCTGTCTATGTGTTGTATTGCTCTTTACGGTTTTGGTTTTATTAAATTGTGGTTCTGATGTCATTTACCAGCCCGTTCTAACCTTCACACTCCACCAACTTCTTTTCCTACAAGCTCTATACCTCTATCTGATACGACCGATGTCAGTCCTTCTGTAAGGACACAGACACAACAAGACGTTCTAACTCCTACATTTGAATCATCTAAGTCCAGATTAACAGCTAAAGGTGATTATTATTTGTGTTGTTCTGCGTTTTTTTTCTGACAAGCCTTGGGAAGTTATCAAGATCATAACATTATGTCTGCATAATTTATAAAATTTGTTTGTTTTCAGAAAAAGGAAAAGGAAAAGCTGTTGCATGTGGGAAAAAATCAAAAACAGTTCATGGTATGTAGTTTATGTTATCTAGGGCGTATTGTATTGAATTCACTGATTATGTATACATTGTTTTCAGGAATTTATATATCTGTATGTTTACATTGTTTTGAGGAATTTATATATCCTTCATGCTTTGTTTTATAGCAACAGAAACAGAAGGAGTTGGCCTTCATGGTGATGGATACTCGAGTGAAGAAAATGATGAATCTATATATCATGATTACGAGGGTAATTAATACGCACAAATCCTATGGATAGTTTAAAGTTCTTTAATGTTAAAAATATAGAGAACAGCGAAAGAACTTAACATGAAAATTTTAAAATAAAAGGTGCATATGAAGTCGAAGGAGAACAACATTATGATTGCTGCAGTGAAGAAAGTGACACGAAGTCTGAATCAAATGTGAATTTTGACATTATGTCAAAAGAATCAGACACAGTTGGACCCTCCAAAAGGAAAACTTCTTCGAAGGAGAAAAACAGTAGGCTAAATTTTTTAATTTTTAAGTTTAATTCGTTTCATTGACTGTGTTTGTCTATAATTTACCAATTAGTTTTGTTCATTTTTTTTTCCACTTTCAGGATACATCGACGAAGGTGATGCAACACATAAATGTGAGCATTGTGGGGCTATCATGTGGTATGGTGAGCGTATAAACAGGAAAAGATATGCCCGTAAACCTAAATTTTCTATGTGTTGTGGGCACGGTCAGGTTCAGCTGCCACTTTTAAAGGAATTCCCAGATATATTGAAAATATTGCTGACAGAGGATGATGAAATGAGTAGATATTTTCGTGAGAATATTAGAGTTATCAACATGGTTTTCTCATTTACATCTCTTGGTGGCAAAGTGGACCGCTCTGTTAAAAAAGGTATTGGCCCTCAGATTTCAAGGAGAGAACTACCATTTGATGGGTAGTCTAAAGCCACCAAACGGTGAACCCAAGTTTGGTCAGCTTTATATTGTTGACACAGAAAATGAGATAGTCAACCGATCTGGTATTCTCGGGTAATTTTTTGATTCATAGTTTAACCAGTTTGAGATATGATTTTCATTAATAAATGAGTTTAAACTAATCTGGACGACCTCGTGTTTATATTTTTCTCAGAAAATACAAGAAATCAACTGAAAAAGCAAGGAAAGATGCACTTAGGAAAAAAATTAACAGGCGTTAATGGCTATGCAAGACGAGTGCAACCCCTATGTCCATCAATTTAGATCAGCATGTGATCGATTTGACACTAATCCTGACCAGACATTTCATATGCGTATCACTAGTAGTCGAGAGAAAGATGGAAGAACATATGATACTCCTACCGCATCTAAAGTAGCTGCACTAATTCCTGGAGATTTCAATTTGGACATGGATAAAAGGGATATTGTGTTGCAAGAGAAACAGACGGGATGGCTTAAGAGGATTAGTGAAATTCACCCTGCTTATCTGGCTCTTCAATATCCTCTGATCTTTACATATGGTGAAGATGGGTTCAGACTTGGGATTCAAAAGAGAGAAACGGACGCAACACCAAAGTTAAAGAGGAAGGCACTCAGCATGAGACAATGGTATGCGTTTCGCTTACAAGAAAGAGAGAATGAGTGTCATACTATTCTCCATTCGAGAAGATTGTTTCAGCAATTTTTGGTCGATGGTTATACAACAATTGAGGCGAACAGGCTGTTTTACCTTAGAATGAACCAGAAAAGTCTCAGATCGGACAGCTATGAAACTATCCAACAAGCTGAAAACTCGGGCAAAACAGATATGCATGACCAAGGAAGTCGATTTGTGCTACCAGCATCCTTTACGGGAGGAGCAAGATACATGAAGAATATGTATTTAGATGCCATGGCTATCTGTAAATATTTTGGGTTTCCTGACTACTTTATAACATTTACTTGCAATCCTAAATGGCCGGAGATCACCAGGCATCTACAACCCAGAAAGCTTACTGCTGAAGATAGGCCAGAGATTCTCTCCAGAATCTTTAAAATCAAATTGGAATCTCTTATGACAGATTTAACAGATAAACAACTTTTGGGGAAGACATCTTCGGGTGAGTTATTCAGTACGATTTGACCATTCCTGTTTTTGGTCTGTAATTTATCAGTCTAATTTTTTTTTTTTTTGCAGCAATGTATACGATTGAATTCCAGAAACGTGGCCTACCCCATGCACACATTCTGTTATTCATGCATCCTTATTCCAAGATTAGAACAAACGATGACATTGACAAAATCATCTCAGCAGAAATTCCAGATAAAGAAAACGACTCAGAGCTTTATGAAGTGGTTAAGGACATGATGATCCATGGTCCTTGTGGAGCTGTTAATTTGAACTCTCCATGCATGGAGAATGGGCAATGTTCGAAGCAGTATCCTAAGACTCATGTTGAAAAAACATATGTGAACAAGGAAGGATTTCCAGTTTATAGAAGAAGGAAAGAGGGGAATGGATTTATAGAGAAAAAAGGATTCAAGTGTGACAACACCCATGTCATACCTTATAACAAGGAGTTGTCTCTTCGTTATCGAGCTCACATTAATGTGGAATGGTGCAATCAGAATGGTGCTGTAAATACTTATTCAAGTATATTAATAAAGGGCAGGATCGTGTTACTGTTGCTGTTGAACCTCCGGATAATGGTTCGTCGAAAGAAAATAATTCTGTACCAGCAGGTGATTAACGTGCATTAGAAGTAATTATTTAACTGCTGTGAGCAGTGTTTTTTTTTGTATGACATTGTCTGCTCTCTACTAACGGATTTGCTTTAATGTTTTTCAGATGTGAGTGCGCCTAATTCTGAGACTTGCACAAATGCAGCTTCAAAAGAAGATAGTAAAAATGAGATCAAAGACTTTTTTAACTGCAGGTGCAAATTATTTCGACTCTGTTTTTGCTTATATTTCGATTTTTAAAATATTTTAAAATTAACATCTATGACTATAATTTTTTTACAGATATGTATCTGCAAGTGAAGGTGGATGGAGGATCTTTCAGTTCCCAATACATTATAGATCAACTCCAGTTGAGAGAATACAATTCCACCTACCAGGAAAACAGATCATTGTTTTTAAGGATGATGACACATACGAAAAAGTGACCAGCCGAAAGCTCATTGAAAATACTATGTTTCTGGGCTGGTTCGAATTGTGCAAGGTTAGTGAAGTTGCTCGGACTCTGACTTTAGCTGAGGTTCCAACAATGTTTACTTGGAATAAAAAGGAGAAGAAGTTTCATGATTGAAAGAAAGGATTTAGTATTGGGAGAATCAATTATGCACCACGTAAGATCGAAGAAGTTTACTACATGTGTGTCTTGCTAAACATTGTTAAAGGTCCGTTTGAGGATAAGGACATAAGAACTTTCAACGGTGTTGTTTATGAAACATATAAAGAGACATGTTTTGCAAGAGGGCTACTTGAAGATGATCAAGAATATATTGATGAGCTTGTGAGAACAAGTTTTACTGGAATCATACATGCGCCATGCATTTGTGATCATGTTAATGTCTGGTACTTTGTCAAAGCCTGAAGATGTGTGGGAGAATACTTTGGAATTCCTTTCTGAGGACATTCAATATAAACGAAGACAGCAACTGCATCGACCAGGTAATATATGGTATTTATTTGAGTCTGATTGCGTGGATTCTATTACTAAAACACCACTTAACGATTCTGAACTTGTGACACACGCATATCTTTGTTTGTCGGATGAAGAAAAAAAAGAAGCAGCCCTTATAGAGATCGAAAAGATTTAAAAAAGTAATGGAACTTCTTTGGCTAACTGGACCTCTATGCCACAGCCAATCCCAGACATCATTAATGAAAACGTGCTGATTATGGATGAGCTCAGTTAGAACAGGGAGGAGTTAAAAGCTGATCATGATCGTGACTTTCTAAAACTCACTAATGAGCAAAGGAAAATCTATGATGAGATTACCGATGCTGGTTTTACTAAGAAAAGGAGGTGTGTTTATTGTTTATGGGTTTGGTGGAACTCGAAAAACCTTCTTGTGGAAGCTGCTTTCTGCTGCTATCAGAATGAGGGGTGAAATCTGTCTGAATGTGGCATCAAGTGGAATAGCTTCTCTATTGCTACCAGGAGGAAGAACAGCACATTCTAGATTCGGGATTCCTATAAACCCAGATGAGTTTTCTTATTGCAATCTGGTACCAGGAACTGATCAGGCGGATTTGGTGAAAGAAGCCTCTCTTATCATCTGGGACGAAGCTCCAATGATGAGTAAGCACTGTTTTGAGTCTTTGGATAGAAGCATGGCAGATATAATTGGAAACAAAGATAACATACCATTTGCCGGGAAAGTAGTTGTCTTGGGTGGAGATTTTAGACAAGTACAGCCAGTTATTCATGGAGCTGGAAGGCCGGAAATAGTTCTGGAGTCACTTAATTCTTCTCATCTCTGGAAGCATGTTAAAGTTTTAGAGCTAACAAAGAACATGAGGCTAATGTCAAATGATCTCACACCTGAAGATGCAAAAGAATTACAGGAGTTTTCGCAGTGGATTTTAGATGTTGGAGATGGAAAAATTGGTGATGGAAACGATGGCGAAGCTCTAATCACTATTCCAGATACGTGGCCGGCCTCTTTGTATATTTTTTGGTTCTTGTTAATAATCTTACAAGCCATTTCACGATTTATTCGAATCTATATACAATCAATTTTACATTTATTTTTTGTTTCTGTTTCTTCAAAAAGTTTCATTGTCATGTCAGGTAGGTAAACACTTTGAATGATTAAAATGTTCTTAGTTTTGCAATTAATTTTGTAATAAATTTAAAATTGTGCAAATCCAAACTCAAGGGGTTTATATGAGTGTATAGTATATCAGGCCCAAGGCCCAAATTTAAAGCGGTCCATTTCGTTGATATGTCGGTCCAGCTATATATAGATACTATGTCGTTTTGTTTCCTCTCTAGCATCTTCATCTTCCTCTCTTCGATTTCCAAAAATTAAATCACAATTGATCGGAAACCTAAAAGTATCTTCCTCTTGCTCCGCGACGATGCACAACCGTCGCCAGATCCTCGTTAAATCCCCTTACCATCAACAGTCCGTGGCTCTTCAATTGGATCCTACGCAATCCGTATTAACTCTTTCAAATCTCACTTCCTTGCTCGAACCCACGCATCGTAGATCATCGCTATCTGATTTCTCCGTCTCTCTCGATGGAAAGCCTCTGAACGCCTCCACACGGATCCAAGTATCCAACCTCCCTCCCGTCTCCATGCTCGCTCTCCACCCTCGTCTCCTCGGAGGCGGAGGAGACGGCGGCGCGACGGGAGCAGAGTCGCGCGATTGCTACCTCAAGATGTACGCGGAGAAGAAGCCTGACAAGGTCGACCCCAACGAGCAGAGGCTATCAAAGTGGCTGAACTGCGCCTTGTCTAACGAGCCTTTGGCTGAGCCCTGCGTGGTTGATCTCCTCGGGAACTTGTTTAACAAAGAAGCTTTGGTGAACGCGTTGTTGACTAAGAAGTTGCCTAAGCAGTTCTCTTACATCAAGGGTCTGAAGGATATGGTGAATATCAAGCTCACGCATGTGGCTGGGGGTGATGGTTTGTCGGGAGATACGACCAGCGCTCAGTTTCAGTGTCCGGTCTCGGGGCTTGAGTTTAATGGGAAGTACAAGTTTTTCGCTTTGAGGGGGTGTGGGCATGTGATGAGCGCCAAGGCGTTGAAGGAAGTGAAGTCTTCGTCGTGTTTGGTGTGTCACGCGGATGTTAAGGATTGTGATAAGATTGTGATAAACGGTACGGAGGAGGAGGTGAGCTTGTTGAGGGAGAAGATGGAGGAGGAGAAGGCGAAGGTGAGAGAGAAGAAAGGTGGCTCGAAGAAGAGCAAGAAAGGCGTTGCTGTGGTGGCTGATGCAAGTGTGAAGGTGGCGAAGAGACAGATGGATGATGTGAATGTGAATGGTAATGGCGTTAGTGTGAAGAAGTTCAAGGCAGGGGATGCAGTGCCGGTTAATGCTACAAAGGAAGTCTATGCTTCTCTCTTTACTTCCTCCAAGAAGAAGTCTGATTTCAGGGAGACTTACTCTTGCAGGTCACTGCCTCTGGGAAGGAACTGATTTGTTTGAACACTTGTTGTCTGTTTCCTTCTTTGCATTGTGATTTTGTAATTTCAATATTGGATGATATCACGTTTTTACTCACTCTTCTGTCGCAGTTGGCATAACTATGTTTGCATTCCACTGTAATAAAACTTGGAGATAATTGTTGTATCATCAGCTGGAACTGTAAGTGTGTACTAGATTTTGATCCGAGCTTTTAAAGCTCCGATTTATTTTTTTTTTTTTTCAATTGACAAATATTTAGTAAATGTCATATTTCATATATTTGTCTTTTATTTTATAAAAGACTTAAATTTTTTATCTTTCTTTATCGTGTTTCATTTTAAATGACTATTTATGTTTAAAAAATTAAACTGTATTTCTTTAATGAATTAAATTGGTATAACTCTGATAAATTAATTTTATTATATGGTTAATATTTTTAATAAAAATAATTATATACTTTTAATAAAAAATTATACTTTTCAATGAAAAAATCAAATTTTTTTTATGAATGCTTAAATTATATTAAGAAAAGAAAAAAATAATTAAGAACGGTTGAAAAAAATTATTTGAACTTGGACTCAATGGCCCAAAGGAAAAAAATGTGAGAATTTGATCTGATTTCTTAATCAGTCCAAATTATCCAAGAGAGATCTGATGTGGATAGTGGGCTGGATCCAAAAAAAGAGCCCAATATAGATGTGTTATTAATATTACTTGATTGCCCTTAATGAAACATGCAATGTTAGTAAAGAAATGACAAGTTAAGGTAAAAAAGACAATAGGATCTTGTTTTAATAGTATAGATGTATGCTCTTTACATGAATTATATAAGTTCTCCAAAAAAACAAGCGGATTTGCACAGACTGTTTTCATGCAAGGCCCAGAGTTCCCAAATCGTGGCAACTTGTGCTAAAAAAGTGCTCTCATTGGCTTAGGCGTGCCTCTCTTATTAGCACCTGTGCCAGCATTGATGTAGAACAATTGTCAAGATTGAGTCCTTTCATGAGGAAAATAAAATGACACAGGGGATTTAGGCATTAACCTCATCAGCAAACTTGATCAAGATAGTAGCACGAGGGCGTTGCTGTCCTTCAATGGGCACAAAATGAGCCGTGGCCACAGCAGGAAACCTGTATGGTTAGGACCCAACCTGAAGGACCCTAAGATCGGCTCATTCGAATGGATCAGATTTGGATATGAACTCCAGATGGAGAACTGGATGGATTGAAGGGTCGCACGAAGGTTGCGGAATGGCCTTCGATATTCCCGATTTCAGATGGTGCTTGATATGACTCACAAGTCCACCAAATGAAGAATCTTTCGTCGTTGCTTGATATGACTCACAAGACCAACGATTTGAGGAAGTGTTTACTTGGATATGACTCACCAAGAAACAAGACAAGTTCTTAAACGAAGAACAAAGAGTTTAACTCAAACTTTAGACAAAATCGATTTTTGATTTATTAAAATGAAAGAGTTTCATACTTATAGAGTTTTGTAGATCTAGGAATTAAATAGAAAACTAGATCTAGATCTAGATCTAGTCAATACACGGAAATAAAGAGAGAAAGCTAGTCAAAGTGACCGTTCGGCTTCTGTCGAGATGCATCCGAACCGGCTAAGTCCAAAGCGGTAAGGATCAGCACATA
>NC_027756.1:41140217-41145232 GCF_000695525.1 Brassica oleracea var. oleracea
GAAGTGTTATTAACCGAACCCGAACGGGTAACCCGAAAATCCAAAATTAATAGTTAATATAAATATTTTAATATATATATATATAAGTATTTCGATTATTAAATTCAATATTTGTGGTAATATGATATATAATAATAAATATAAAATTCTAATAAATGCTTTAAGTACACAATTAGTTATAAATAATTATTTTATAATTTGCTCATTGAAATAAAAAGTCTACTCTCTATAAGGCAGTACATATTGTTTACAAATGATGTTTGTTTTCATGCTTGATTTAACATTTTATTGTTATTTTTATCAATTTTATATGTGATAGATTAATTTTTATTTAATTTAGATGTTTTTCTTTATGTTTTACTTCAAAAATTTTGTTTTTTGTTTTTTTTACTTCGGTTATATCTGAACCGAACCGATATAACCCGAACGATATATGATTACTTTATGGGTTTTAAGACGCAATACAATTTTGAACCGAACCCGAAGTGTTATTATCCGAACCTGACCCATATTAATAAAATTTTAGTATGGGACTTAGGAGCGTAAACCCGAAAACCCGAAAATCCCGATCCGAACTCCAACGGGTACCCGAACGCTCAGGCCTAGTTAGCCCATTTAATTGAAAAAAATATTTCACTTTTTTTTTCTTAAATTTTAAAGATAAAATTAGAAAAATTAAGATATGATATGATTAAATCAAAAGTTTTTCTCCCAAAATCGCAAAATCGAATTTTTGCCCCACAACTAAGAATAAAGTTTTTCCGTCAAAAACAAAAATTGTTTTTTTTCCGCCAAAACCTAATTTGATTTTTTTCCACCAAAACCACAAAATCGAGTTTTCTCGCCAAAACCGGAAAATCAAGTTTTTTTCCCCAAAACTGCAAAATCGAGTTTCCCGCCAAAACCACAAAATCAAGTTTTCCTGTCAAAACCACAAAATCAAGTTTTTCCGCCAAAACTGAAAAATTGATTTTTTTTCTCGCCAAAACCGGAAAATGAGTTATCCGCCAAAATTGCAAACCTGAGTTTTTCCCGCCAAAAACAAAAAGTCGGATTTTTCGGGAAAATCACAATTGGGGGTATCCCGCCAAAACCGCAAGATCGAGTTTTCCCACCATAACTTAAAATTGAGTTTTTTCGGTTTTGGCGGGAAATTTGATTTTGTGGTTTTGGCGGAAAATTTTATTTTTCAGTTTTTGACCGAAAAAACTCGGTTTTGTGGTTTTGGCGGAAAAACTTGATTTTGTGGTTTTGGCTCAAATATTTGATTTTTAGTTTTTGGCGGGAAAAACTCACTTTTCGTAACTCAGTTTTCGTTTTTTTTTGCGGGAAAACTCGATTATTAGTTGTGGGAGAAAAACTCGATTTTTAGTTTTTGGCGGGAAAAACTCACTTTTCGTAACTCAGTTTTCGTTTTTTTTTGCGGGAAAACTCGATTATTAGTTGTGGGAGAAAAACTCGATTTTTAGTTTTTGGCGGGAAAAACTCACTTTTCGTAACTCAGTTTTCGTTTTTTTTTGCGGGAAAACTCGATTATTAGTTGTGGGAGAAAAACTCGATTTTTAGTTTTTGGCGGGAAAACTCGATTTTCTGTTTTAGCTAAAACTTGATTTTCCGTTTTGGCAGAAAGATTTGATTTTTTTTTGTTTTTGAAATTTTTACGCTAGGCGCTACCAAACCCAATCAATCAGGCTTACCAATCCATTGGGCTCCGTTCTCTTCCTCTGGTTACTAACGAAACAGAGTCTCCGTCGTGACGATTGATTCAGATTGCACATTCTCTTTACACAGGGCTATGTAACGCCTGAGCTAATAATTAATTCACCACATTGAAGAACACATTTACTTGATTTATATAACTCGTTCCACTATCTCACGCGTTCAATCATCTTCCCACTCCTCAAAGGTAACAGAGCAAATCTCTATATATTTGACTTCCTATGATGATGATGATGATATAATAACGGTTTCTCTTGCTGATTCCAGGCACCAAAGAAAGAAAATGTTCCACTACCATTCTCTAAACGCCGCCAGATCCGGAGGTGGAACGCAGAAGAAGGTAATCTCCTATCAAATCTCATATTCTCTTGAATCATATTTCATTTTGCTTACTTTGCTCTTTTCATTTCCTTATTCGACATAAGTGGAGCAAAGGAAAGCTAAAGTAGAAGAAGATGAACAACATGGTTCAATTCGATCAGGCAACTAACAACAAGCTTCGGTCTGAAGCTCCTGTTCAAGTTGGTAAATTAGGCTGTATCCTTTTCAACATCATCTGATCCATCAGCTGCCTCAATTAGAGGACCCTTCAAACCAATTTTATTGTTGCCATTAAGAGCACGAGCTGCCTTTTCAAAAAATTCTTTTGCAGCTGATTAAACAGATTGTTTCTAATTTGATTGGTATTTTCTCTTTTTTTGCAGTTATATCTAAATATACGATTCTTGATTTCTCTCCTTTACTGAGGTCTCTAATGTTTTGGTTTTGAGCTACATTAATTTACCAACGATTGTTAGAGAAACAAGGTTATATATAGGAAAGGTGTGTGTCTGTTTATTCTACCTTTGAAAAGATAATTCAATGGGTTTGGGTAGTTATCATTATCTTTGGTATTAGTTATTGGCTCTCTTTGATGGGTTTGGATATCAATTATCAGTAATTAGTTATCTTTTTTTAAAGAGCTCAACGTTTTCAATTTTTTTTTGGATACACTCTTTATGGTGTGCTTCGTTTTTTCCAAAGTTTTTGATTAGTATAACTCGATGGTTTTTGATAACATATTAGAGTCTTTGCATCATTTTGTTTAAACCAAAACCCTCCTCATATTCATATTAGTGAGTTTGTTTATTGTTGGGTATGATTTGCACATAGATGTTGTACTAGAAAATTTGTAAGTCTCTGGTCTCATGCGTTTTCATTTAAATGAGACCATGATGTGCTACTCCGTAGTGTTGTGGGGCGCGGTCAAAAGGCTCAAACATCTCATGGTAAGGACATTGCTACTGGCAAACTCTGTTTTGCTGTTTGGATGTGTACGGTATTGGATTGGGTGGAGTAGGAAGCTCAAGTGGCAGGGATATATGTTTATGTGTTTGTCAAAACCTTTTGTCAAACTCTAATCCCTGTATAACAAATCTCCGATGTCGATTCTAGGAGACGCCGACTGTAACGATGTGATCGCAGAATACCATATTGATCAGGTGAACCAATGCTTTAATATGCATTTTGGAAACCAAGTATTACTTTACAATAATTATTTTATTGTATATACATGCAAAACGTCCTCCGGTGCAGTTACTCTGATTGGAATGCATATTATGTTCGTGCCAAAAGTTGAACTTACGCATAACAAATATCTTCCAAATTTTTGTGCATATAAAGATATATTTATAGTCTCTAGCTCTAAACATCGACGACTTTGTTACCTCAGACTACATTTAACATACAATGAAGCTGCCTTAAGAACTGAGATATTTTGAGGTAATTATTTTACTATAAAAACTTTCTACATCCACTCTCACTCTTCCATATATACATTATACCTTTGTGTTTTTCAGACTTTCTAGGATGACACGTGTAAGTCTACTACACCTCTGGATGTAATCAAAATTCACAGCTCCTCATGTGATACTTAAGGAGGCAACGGCTAAAGGCAAAGGATGTGTGGTTCAGCAGCTCCTGAATGTAGGTCTCATTTATTATTCAGTTGCGACTTCGCAAAGGATGTGTGGTTCGCGTTATTCTCTCACCCTACTCTTTAACCTCTTTCATCACCATTTCTACTGCTACAACTGACTCATTCCTGTCAGGCTGGTTCAAATACTTCCAGTATTGAGCCATCGTTTTCTGAGTTTGATTTTTCAATCATCACAAAGCATTTCGCTTCTCTTGGGTTCTGTCACAAAGCATCTCTCGGTGTTATTCTCAAATTGTTTGGCTTCACACGTATGACTCTTTTTTTTTCTGAACTGTTTTTTTGTCAATTTTTCTGTACTGTTTTACAAATGTTTCTTTTTTGGAAGTGGAAGAAAAAATGTATAAAATGAATGTTAAAATAACTGCCAAAATAGTAACAACATTGAAATAATATCACTCTACTACCTCAATTATTTGTTTATGTCCACTATATCAAACAAATAAGCATTTGTGTTATGCACATTCCTATCAGACGTTATAGATATTATAAACTCATCATCTAGCTTCTCTAAAACTAGCACCTCCAATCATGCATCAACTATTCACATTTAACAAAGAAAAAGGAAGTCAACATCAAAAGCACCTACAATAATATAGTTCCAAATTAAACAATCTTATATCATGACAAATGTTCTTTGTTTAATAACATAAATGGCAAATAATACTCCATAGAGTTCACGAAAAATGCAAGGACTTATTCTTACGTTACTCTTTTTGGAAACTCTTACGTCACCTTTCATTAGTGAGTGTTAAAATGCTACGGATCCATTGAATGACATTTATTCCGCGAGTTTAAATCATTTTTTTTATTTTGATGATGTTTTTTTTCCTCAATACAGGTTTTCACTTTAATAAATTCGTCATTTTCATACGTACGTATGTTTTCTTCCATTTTTTTCAAATATATTATTCAACGCTTTTTATTAGTGTCCTCTCCAAGAATAATCTCATTTTTGATATTTGTTAAAATTTAAAATCTAAGGTTTAAAATGTTTCTATATGTTAAGTCCTAAATTTAACTCTTAATGTTTTATATTTCTATTATAATCCTTATTATTGATCAAATTTAATAAAATTATATATTTATAAATAATAAAATATACATTAAAATGTATTACAGAAAATATTTGCATTACATCATAATAATAAAAATCTGAAAAGGCAAACTATATGATAATTTTTACATGTTAAAAATTAAAATGCTATGTGAACAAGATAAACACAAGCATTTACTTTTTTTTCCTTCTCGAACATCAACTTTACTTTATGTTTAAATTTCAACAAAATTATTTTTCTTTCATCGATTAAACTATTCTATT
>NC_027756.1:41145332-41152736 GCF_000695525.1 Brassica oleracea var. oleracea
AATGAACTTGAAGGATACTGTCATTGAGGATATAATCGACAAGGTTAAGTTTTTTACTTTTCATATTTCTCTTCGCACAATGTCTTTGGTTGAAAGTGATGTCTTGAGTTTTGATTGTTCAGACCTTTGAGGAAGCAGACACAAAACATGATGGAAAGATCGATAAGGAAGATTGGAGAAGCCTTGTTCATAGACATCCCAGCCTTCTCAAGAACATGACTCTTTAGTATCTCAAGTGAGTTTTCTATTTATGTAACCGGGTTTGAATCTATGCAACATCATTGCCTATTTAGTTTCCTTTTGATGATACGTAATAGATAAAGGTCTTGATCTTGTTTGGTGTGTGCTTTGCAGGGATATCACGACTACGTTTCCAAGCTTTGCGTTCCATTCTCAGGTTGAAGATACCTGAAGATTAACAAAGGCAAGCAGCAAGACTTTATGTTTTTTTTTGTTCATTTGTTTCATTGAGCTTTTTTGTGAAGCAATATACATAATTCATTTGTTTCTCTCAACTCCTATGTTTTTATTGAGTTTTGTTTTTGTGAAGCAAACTTCATTTCGATTTTGCATCTTTGATCAGGACTATTTGTAGATACAACGTTTGCATCTTGATACGATATATAAAGTTTTATGTTTATTTGATCCAACCAAGTAAATTAAAGGGGGTTTACTTCAATCTGTGTTTTTATTAACAAGATAATGAAGACTAGGTAAAATCCGCGCTTTAAGCTGGAATCGTTAAGATATTAACTTTTGTAATAAGTCTGAATTAGTAACATCTTTACTCTTTTTTTTTTAAATATCAAAATACAATTGATTTACAAAAAAAAATTTATCTTTATGAAAATATATCGAAAAAAATTTGTTGTATTTATTTTTATTTTGTATATATAATTATATTCTTTACAATTTATTATTATTTGTGAAATAATTTTTAATTCTAAGTCCTTTCGTTAAAATTAGGGGTTGACGTTCGAATTCGGTTCACATGCCTATTCAATTATAGAGTTTTTGAGATTAAATATTTAAGCTCTATTCGGGTATTTATAAATTTTAGTTTGAATTTGGTTTGAATTTTTGCGGCTTAATTCAGATTATCACCCATTTAAATTATATTTAAAATAATTTAAATTCATAATGACGTGGCAGCTAATGTGGCGACCAATGTATAATTTCGCCAAAATTAGATAAATTGAACATATTGTGATATGTTGGATATGAAATATCGTGTATATTCTCAATAACTTATAGCCTTAATTTTTATATAGTAAATAAATGTTATTTGTGAATATTTTTTTTAGCATATAGCCTAAAATTTGAATCATGAGTTAAATTTATTTACTTAAAATATTTTGAAAGTCTTGCATTCTTAAAAATAATTATTATTTTGTATTTTATGTTTATGTCAATTATGATCTGGATCTGTCGGTTGAACCGGTAAACCTAGTGACCCTTATAATCCAAGTTTGATTTAATAAAAAACACATTAAATAAAAATCTAATAAAACTTATAAACCCACCATTAATCCTTAAATCCATGTTGGTTTACCCGGTAAAAACACTAAAAAAGTTTGATAATATTTTTTTAAAAAATAATTAAACTTATCATACACTAGTTTTTATTAGTACATAAAATTGAATAAGTTATTTGATTTGTCGTATAACCTATATACTACTTTTATTTTCATATAAAATGATTATTTTTGATAGAAATCTTAATTCATAAATTTTGGAATGATTATTTTAAAGTTACATTTGTGAGTTTTGTAATTAAAGTATTATTAAATTGACTATAACTGAATTAACTATAAATGTTAAACATAATTTTTACATATAATGAGTTTTGACAAATTTATTAAGAAATGGGGTTTGATTAAAAAAATTTCAAAAACATACAAGGGGTTTAGACCTATTTTTTTTATAATTGTTGAAATGAAATTTTTAATGGATCATGGATACAATGAATTAAATTAATAGTTAAGTATAGTTTTAATCCCAAAAATCAAAAGAGTTAAATGTCATTAATAAAAATTATAATTATTTTATAAAAATAAGGATAGTTTAGGTTACTATTATGTTTTTTATTAAGGGCATAAAACATAAATGCTTATGTTTAATAGTATTGAATCTATTGATGCTATATATAGAAGTTGAATTGAAAAAGATAAGTATTTTCTGCTTTCTCTTTGCTTGCTGCTTGTTAAGCTAATTTGTTGTGGATTTTTTTCTCTCCTTTTCTTTGAATCAAAATTTGTTTTCCTTTGATCAAAATTTCTTAGAGAGATTATGCGATCATTAAAATAGCTGTATAATCATCCAAGTGCAGAAAGGTAAAGACTGATTCTCAAAGAATTGCTTACATAAAATATGTTTCTTGGTTGTGCTTTTTTTTTATTTTATAAAAGACTCAGGATGTGTGTGTTTTGAAAGTTCGATTTAAATATACACAATTAGTCAATTACACAAGCAAAGCCATTTGTCCCATAAAAAACACACATGCGAAGCCAATGTGTCATATATCCCTTGCTGCAGAGTGCAGACAAAACAAGTAGTCATATCTACTTTAGCTGGGTCCAAAAAAGTCTGATATAAAATAATTTAGGTCTTTAAATGGTAGTCAAAAAGACTCGTCAATACTAAAGACCGGCTTTCATTAAAAGGATCACCAATAATGCAAATACAATTAGGTCTTCATTCATGATTAAAATTTTATTAAAGAGAAATCTCTCTCAAAAGCGTTATAATAACAAATTTGAATTTTCCGTAAAATCGCAAAATTATATTATCCGTTCAAAACTAAAGAATCTGGGTTTCCTGTTAAAAACTAAGAGTATAAAAGTCAAGTTTTTCTACCAAATTGTAAAATCCAATTTTTTATCAAAACCATAAAATCTAATTCTCCCACCAAAATCGTAAAATGTGACATTTTGATTAAAATCACAAAATCTGACTTTTGTCAAGATCGTTAAATCAGAGTTTTCTGTCAATATATAGTTTTAACATATTTATTGTAATATAATCACTAATTTATTATTGATAATATGAAACATGTCATTTTAGTCTTTTTTATCTAACATCGTTCAAATACTATTATAAAAAAAAATTAACAACTTAGCATCAAGATGTTGTGTTTTTTATGAGGGCTATTTGTAGATACAACTTTTACATCTTGATATGATAATGTAAAGTTTTGATGTTTATTGATTCAACAAAGTAATGTTAAAGGGTTTGCTTCAATCTGTGCTTTTGTTATTAAGAAAAGAATAGAACCAAAAAACGATTATCTATTTTCAGAACTGATTTTAACTTATTATTTTCCTAACTAGGGTTTTGACATCATCTTCAAAAATCTCAAAGAAAAAAAAAGCAAAAATATGAAGCTATAGTCGGTTTCATTCAACCATAGAATATGGAATATGCGGCAAAGAAGATAAGTAGCCGTTGAGGTGTTGACACAAATGTGACAAGCCAAAACAAATGGTTTGTATATCCATGTATTAAATCGCAAAGAAGATAAGTAGAGAGGATGAATATCTTTCAAACGAAGAAAGCTTATCGAGGGCAGGTGACATAAATGTTTTCTTTTAGAGATAAGCAAGAGACTTGAAGATACTGAATGCATGACACCAACCTCTACATTAACACAGATTTCAAAACATAGATTAATAGAGAAATTTGAGACATGCATGTACTTTAAGCTACATGGTTCAAACAGAAACACCACTGAAAATTAAGCTACATGGTTCAAATCGAACTTACTGGGTGCTGTCAACATTGATTCTCTATTTTTCTGAGAAGTAACATTGGTATTGGGAAAGAAATGAACACAAACAGCCTTAATCACAACGTTTCTATCATTTGAAAAAGTCGGTAAATCCATTCCAATCTAACCTCAAAATTTCAATTATAGCATATGAAAAAAATCCATAACCTCCAGCTAAAAGAGATACCCACTAAAGCTAAGTCACATCTAAATTACCATGAACACTCCAAGAAAATATAAATAGTAACAGTTTGATTTAAATTTGGCTAAAGTGTAGTTTGTTTGTTTTTTTGAAAAAAATGATAAAAAGTGTAGTTTGTTAAAATCAAATCAATTAAATGATAAAACTTTTGATATGAAAATTATATCGGACTAATAAACTCAATATACATGGCGGCGTCGGAAATTAGGAAGTTGTGTATTTTTTTTTAATTAATCGGCGAATCGTGTATGCTGACTGGAGAGAAAGCCGATTTTGTCCTCGGGAGGAGCTGAGAATTCTAGGGGGAGTAGATGTAGAGGAAAATAGGGAACTGACACCAACTGATAGTGGAGATGTGACAGATGCAAAGTTGAGTTTTGTGAACTTTGTATGACGTAGAATTGGTTTCATATTGTGGTGGTAAGAAAACAAATGTATGTGACCATGTATAATTGTTTTCATATTGTGGTGGTAAAAAAACAAACATATGTGGTCATATATAGTTTCACTGAAATTATGTGGTGTGTATAGCAATTTAACTCAAACCTTTATCCGAACATTTTTCCTTAACTCCGGTTATCTAACTAAGAAACTGGTTTATTACGGTTTATCAATAACATTAGTTTCATCAGATTATATTAGTCGAACATAGTTACTATGATATTATAAAGTAGTAGATTGAAAACAAGTTCACTGCCAAAGATTGGAGTGTAACTAATGGTTGATGATGGTAATGATTACATCAATTACGAGAATGAAGAAACCCATGACATAATAATAAAATAGATATTGAGCCTAAACAATGTGATACAGAAAAATAATAAACAACTTATCAAGATATATAACTAAAAAAAAAAAACTAATTTGTCAGAATGAGGACAACAAAGACTCCCCCATGATAGGATTAAAAATCGGCTAAGAAAATTTTCAGTAACAATATATTAATATTTTGTGTAACTGGTTATGTTGTTTTAAAACCGGATATGTGACAAGATATATTAAAATCATAGCCAGATATATCTTTTTGAATTTTCCTAGAAAAAAACTTTACAAAAGCGTCTAAGCTTTTTTCTCTGTCTTTCTTAAGAACAAAAACCTAGAATTGAGAAGGTAACTACTATTGTTTGATTACACACGGGACATATAGCTTTGGGGTAATCAATAAACTAGATGTAAATGAGTCCAAAAAGCTTCCAAATAAAACTCTTTGTCCTCAGGATTTGTAATCTCTTGACATGTATTCTCTTGGGATACAGGAAAAAGAAACCAAAATAAAATGATGAAAAAATCTTAAATTATTTCTTCCTGGCACGGTACTATTCAGAAATCTTACTAGATCCAACTTGTATAAAGTCCATCAGGTCGAACAGTTCTTCTCTCTAAATCCTAAACCCTAAACACTAAACCCTGAATATTAAACTTTTAGATAAATCTTTTGATGTTGTATCCGGCTTCTTAAATTATACCCAGTTATATCTATATGACTAAATTATTTGTAATAAATTTCATCTAAAAAATTCATATTTAATCCAGATAAATAAAATGCAATCCGGAGAAATTAAAACCTATATAGCAATGTCGTTTTACATCTGTAATTTTTATATATTAGTTAATTAATAATTACTGGATATATGGTAAGAAATCTGGTTGAATTATATTTAAGCTGGATTTGTAATCATCATGTTGATCTATGTATTTATTCGTGGGCATTAGATATTTTAACATATATAATGTTGAATAACCGAATATTTGTTTTTCTATCCGGGTTTTTCTTCGGCAATGACAATGATACTATGTCACCTCAAATCTTTGGGAGTGCTCCCTGGTATCAAGAGTGACAGTGTTGATGTACAAATTCATTAGTGTCTAAATAGCACTGCCGAGCTTGAAATCAAAAGCCAGAGAAAGTCACAGTCCTTCCTCAAAAACATCTGCAAAAAGTAACTCCTTTCGTCCTCATCCTAGCATATGAAGCTAGATCCAAAACCATGAAGTTAAATGAAAGACTTCTGTAAACAGTACCAAAACAGCATCAAATAAAACAAAAAAAAGAATGATTCTCAAAGACAAGCTTTCATATTTAAAGTTCAGATGACATAACACAACAAATCTGCAAGTAAATGTGGAGCCAAAAACAAACAAAAAAAAAATCAAAACTTTTGACGCTTAATTCTAGCATAAATCTTTAAAAGTAACAACAAAAATGAATAGGACAATTAAGTTTCCAGATTCATGATATGAAACCATGCTTGCCCTACTTAAAACATATACTTTATATGGAAGTGAAGATGTGTATCCGGTTATGTTGTTTTAAAACCAGATTTGTAACAAAATATATTAAAATCATAGCCGTATATATGTTATTGAAAAAGTACTCATTTGTTCGATGGCGACTATATATAAGCTCTCAAATTATATATTAATAGATTTATTTTGAAAAAAAACTTGGAACGAATTACACAGCCATGTAAAACCAATAATGACCAAATATGGTCATTGACAACATGAATATTCAAATCATGATTAATGCCTTAATGGCTAGCATTATATAAAATAATTCACAATACTAGGTAAATAATCAAGACATTGAATATAACCAGATAAGTTCATCTTTGACTTCATCATTAGGAAATTCATCGCAGTTGAGAGCGTTTACAACGGCGAACTCGCGAAGAGAAAACCTAAACGGTTTCGCTGCAAACCGAAACCAAGCTTCGTGTTTTTTCTCCACTTTTAATTACCTAGATAAGATGTATCTAGCAAATCTTCCAGAAAAACCAGGTTTCTCAGCGATGTCAACAATCTTACCAAAGGGAGACATGCGTATGTCTGGATCTCATCTTCTTCGAGGGAATTAAGGATGTGATTAATGGTTATGGAGGACTGGTAGGTAAGAACCCTGAGTCCGACCGGTTCTTCACTGGCTACAAACATCATCTCCGGATGCAGAACTGCATCCGTAACATCGTCTTCTAGAAGATCTACGATGCGAGATGAGACCATTTTCAAAATGAATTTCAGAGGTTTTGGGAAACTGAACAGCCTGAGGGAAGACGCTTATGAAAAGGTTTCATACAAGTTGAGAGGTTTTTTGCAAAAAATTAAAAGCGTATATATTGTTTGCAATGTAAAAAGAACATAATTACTGTGGGAACAGAAATTCGCACTGTCGATTTACGTTTAAATTAGGAAACTAGGAAAACCCTAATTTCCCAGAGGTCCCGGATCTCTGCGAGAGCCAACGGCAAGTGACCAAATATATGCGGAAATCATGAAAAGATAACAAACGAGTTTAGAAAAAATAGTAGATCTTATTTCGAGTCCGCGTAAGATCGTTGCGATCATTACAAGAGATCATAAAATCTTTGGCAACAGAGGCTGTCAGCGAGTTACCTAGTTCTAGCGGCCTAAAAGCTCAAACCTAGTTCAGTCACAG
>NC_027756.1:41152792-41153131 GCF_000695525.1 Brassica oleracea var. oleracea
GATCAAGCCGAACGTAGTTCAAGAGTAAACCAAGAGATCGAACTGCTTGTGTGCGTTCGTCTGGTAATCGGGTGCCAGTCATGGAAACAGAGCATGTCAAGAATAATGCCTTAGAGTTTCTAAGTGCCGAGAGTTCTGAGTCTAAAAAGTTGTCATATGTGCCTCTCGCCTAGGACTCCTTATATACTCGCTCCTAGGTCGGTTTACGCTTTTTCCTCTTATGCCCTTAAGCCGTCATAACTTAAAAATGGAAATATTCCGTTTTTTCGATTTTTCTAATTATCTTCGAATACTTCATATTTATCCGCGGAAACTTGACATTTATCTTTCCTTGCGAAC
>NC_027756.1:41153516-41168352 GCF_000695525.1 Brassica oleracea var. oleracea
TGTACGTGCTCAGTCGCTACGTTGCGACCGAGCTTCGGGGAGAGCTCGGTCGCAACGTAGCAACCTTGTTCGAGTCTTTCTCCTATTTTTCGTGAATATGTTTTCTTCGCAAGATTCTTCGTAAAAATAAATCTTTTTCTAAGA
Source organism: Brassica oleracea var. oleracea (assembly GCF_000695525.1). Classification (NCBI taxonomy): domain Eukaryota; kingdom Viridiplantae; phylum Streptophyta; class Magnoliopsida; order Brassicales; family Brassicaceae; genus Brassica; species Brassica oleracea. The sequence continues at coordinate 41,153,661 of NC_027756.1, forward strand.
TTTATTTTTCGTAAAAACGTTCATGCCGATTTTTACGGACTTTCAGGCATTGATTCCGTCGTGACCGATTTTGACCCCAACAATTACTACAGAAGCATGCCTGCCTGATAGGCAGCAATAGGGTTAAAAATGATATTTTTATTTTCCCGGTTTATTCAAAATGCGAAATGTCTAGTTACCTAAAATTCGAAATGTCTAGTTATAATAGATGCAAATTCACTTAGTAACTCTACAATATTTAAAATAACTTTTCTCCCACCCTAAAAACCAATAGAACAATAAACTAACTGTAACACATATCAGAAACAATTACATTATTGTATTTCAGTTTCAAGTCTATAATACAGAATCATATTAATTTAGAAATAATAAATTTACAAATAATATATGTATTACAGTGTTATTAAATAAATATACTGTTATAATAACACTTTTTCCAATGGATATATCTATAAACTATTATACTAATAATTTACATGAATATATTATACATTATATAACTCTTTTACCTTATTTTTTTTTAATATCTCCTTTTGACATTAAAATTATTTTTTAAAAATATCTCTATATATACACACTTTTTTTTAATGTGTTGAAGTAAATTATGACAAATTTTCCATTTTCAGCTATTATATATATATATATATATATATATATATACTTTTTATTTTTATTTTATTTTAAATGCCACACTACACATCATAAGAGTTTTTTATGTCTAGAACCTTTTTTGATCGAAGTATGGAACTAGTAAAGTCGGAACTGGTTTTATTTATAATGTGATGAATTAATATTTTGAAAATTAGTTTAGTTATAATGTGAACAAATGGTAGAATCGTTGAACTGCATCGAAAGTGTGGATGGTAGAAGCAAAGGCAGATCGTCTGCTTTTACACGGATAAAGACAAAAAAAAATTATCTTTAGCCGGCCTCCTGCATTTTTTTCTTAGAAACATAAAAAACTGTGACTGGTGTTTGCTGTACACAAATGCAGGACATATGCCACTATGTAGGACATCTGCCAATGATCTGTGTCTCCATTTATACTCTGAATTTGAATGAGATACATGATAAATGCAGTATAAATGCAGACATAAATGATATGCAGATTGTTCTGTATATTTTCTCAATCAACATAAATAATGCAGAACATATTATAATATTAAAAAATAGTGAGACATGTATGCAGGGTAACTTATGTGATAAAAAAAACGTGTTCTGCATATAAGAGGAAAATATGGGGTGGTCCAACACAGGTAGCTAATGCATGCTCCTCTTTCCTTGTGTTCTTAACAATTACTTTTTTCCTTTACCTCTAAATACTTCATACTACTCTACTTTTTTTTTCTTTAGCATATCAAAAGTCCACTAAAGTTTAAGTTTTTTCTATTTTCGTTTTTTAAATAAAATTGTAAGATGAATTTTCTTATACAAATATATAAAATGACATATTTATATATATTTATAAGAAGAATCAACAAGCAAGAGGAATGAAGGGAGATATTTGTTGTATTAGATGTGGAGCTGAGGAGGAATCAATAAATCATGTGTTTTTGAGTGTTCTCATGCGCGTCAAGTTTGAGCTTTGTCAAAGATACTGTCTAACCCAGTCTACTTTCCCACAAGTTCACTATTTACAAATATGGATCATCTTTTCTGGAGGGTACTCCCGAAGATGGAAGATCATAATTTTGCATGGATACTATGGTATATTTGGAAAGGAAGGAATAATAAGGTTTTTAGTAATTTGGATATTGACCAAAGAGATACACTTAAGCTTGCAGAACTGAATCAACACTTTGGGCTGAGGCCCAGGTGATTAAGACTACGCAGGCTCCACCACAGAATGAGGTTTTGAATCGGCAGCCGAGGGTTGGTCGTTGGTGTTTTATAGATGGTTTCTGGAAAGATAAAGAACCTTATTCAGGTCAAGGATGGTATAGCATACTCGAGGGCTTTCAGGGATTGATAGGTGCAAGGAAAACTAGGGCATGTCTTTCACCTCTTCATGCAGAGATGGAAGCTTTGATATAACCAATGGCATGTATGAGGAATTTACATCAGTTTAAGGTTACTTTTGCTACGGATTGTTCTCAATTGGTGAAGATGGTTTCGGAACCAGAGGAATGACCGGTGTTTGAGAGTTACCTGCACGACATAAAGCTACTGAAGACACGTTTTACTAGCTCAGAGATCATTCATGTACCCCGGACGGAAAATCAAAAGGCGGATAGTCTAGCAAGATGTGCTAGAAAACAATCGTCTTTCGACGTTCACATGGATGCAGAGTTACCGGTTTGGTTCGCAGAGTTTATATGAGTCTGTTTGTTGATGACAAAAAAAAATATATAATAAATTTTATTAAATTTCACTAACACATATATATATTTAATTTACATATGAATTTTTTTCTTTTTGTATAAATTTTTATGCACATTATTTTCTGTATAATATTAAAATATATAATTACACTAATAATTAAATATAATAGTTAGATAAACAGAAAACATATAGGCTACAATTGATTTTTATTGTTGTTGATAATTAACATACAATAATTAACTAATATATACAGGAACTACAATGTCATTTGATTATATTTTTATAGAAATAAATTAAATAAAATCATACATACTATTGATTGCATGTCTTTTTAAATTTAAATAGTTAGTTTTACAAGCATTTAATTTTTTTATTATAAATCGTATTCATTCTTAGATATATATATATATTATAATACTTTCATGTATTTTCAATATTGTGTTTAACTGATTTTTCAAGTTATGTCATATATATACATCCAATAACATAAGTTAAAATAATTGAGGCACATAATAAATATTTTTTAACAATTTATTATATGTACTATAACACATGCATGAATTTATTAAAATAATAAAAACTATTGATACGAATTTGTAGTTTTTTTTTTGTTTTAGATATTTAACTTAAAAGTTATTGTTAACTCGATAAATTATTTTAACTGGTTTGATCTGCATTTTTTCTGCATGATTTGCATTTGTTCTGCTTGATATGCATTTTGTGTTTGATTTGCATTAATTTGATCTGCATTCCATTCGAAGCTTCTATAGTCATCCAGTGCAAAAACTCAATTATATCTTATTTGCATTATCATACAAGACTTTTTAGAAAAAAGTAAAATAACATTGAAGTCAATTATTTGGACGTCACTTTTCAACATGTGACATATAGCTTTATGTTTCGTTGCGTGTACCAGTAGACAGTAGTTAAAAAATATTCTGAACTCTAGTTCTCATCAATACTCTAGTACTCACTCCGCTTTTTATATTTGATGCTTTAAGATTGTGTAATTAGATTAAAAAACATTTAATTTTCTAAACAAAAACATCATTAATTATTTATCTAACTACAATTTAACCAATAATAAAATAGAAATTATAATACCATTGGTCATCTAGCATTAATTAGTAATAAAATTTACATAGAAAATTGAAAACGTCAAATAATTTGGTATAAAAAAATTCCTCTAAAACGTCAAATATAAAAAAACGGAAGGAGTATTTTATTAATTCAGTGATAAGGATTGATAATCTGAGAGACGTGTATCTTTAGTTCTTTACATGTTCTTCTCTTCATTCGAGAAAGAAGTTCGCCTACGAAAAGAGCTGGATCTTCTGATAAATTTGACGGAGAAACTATTTTATGATTAAATTAACTGTGTTTTAAAAAGAAAATTATATTTTTGGTCAGTGAGATATTTAAAAACCGGTTCTTAATTTTTTTAGTTAAAAGTCAAGAGACAGTTTTTTATATTCCGCTAAGAACTTCATTCTAAGAACCTTCCGTTAATCATGCTCTTATATTTTTTTAGCGGCTTTTGTCTTTTTCCTTCCACTTCAGATTCAAATAAATTATTATCAAACGAAATTCTACACCACTCTCACAAGCCTAACGTCCTTGTTCTTGATAAAGCCTATCACCCTCTGTTGACACCAGACTCCAGTTAAAGTGCTCAAGAGAAACCCAAAAAGATGTATTCAACGCACCAGAGAAATCGTTGTTGAGAGAAAGTTCCGTAAGATATCTCCAGTGAGGAATCAGGTCCACTACATGTGAAATAACTGAAGATATCTTGGAGAATTTTTCTCAACAACAGTGGCTCTAGGTGTGAGTTCATTGAAGCGGAATGCGTCAGATGTTGAAACCTGAAGCTCACCGGAGCTCCAGCGAGGCAGATCGGAGATGAAACACAAAACTCGCCGGGACACAAGGAGGACGGTCGCGAGAGGAGAGTTTGGAGTGGAATTCGATCGGCCTTAGAGAACAGTGAGTTTCCAGATCTGACCGGTTAGGAAAGGTAGCCATCAGTTAAAGGGTTTTGTATCTTGATATGGTATGTAAAGCTTTTAGGATTATTGATCTAACAAATGTAAGTTAAAGGGTTTGCTTCAATCTTTTTTTTTTGTTATTTGAGGAATTGTGAAAAGAATAAACCCAAGAAGAAACGATTATCCCTCCCAAGAACAGGGGGCGCCGTCGTCGACTTCTCGTTACTGTTCCGGCGGTGGGGTCTCTCGACGCCGTCGGGAGCGGTTCATCTTCGGATTCTCTTGTCTTCCTCGTCGTTTCTGTAGTTTTCGCCCAGATCTGCGGAGCCTCCTCTCTCGCTTGTGTTGAGATGGAGATCCGGTCGGTTCAGGTTCTGTCGACATCTTCTTGTTGAAGGTTCGTGGTCATGAGCTAGCCCCGTCAAATTCATTTTGGGCGGGCGTGTCCAATTAATAAATGGTCCAACCGGACAAAAGACCAATTAGTACATAGTCCAATTGGGCGAAGACCAAATGGACAATGGGTGTCCATGAGCTTCATAAAACATAATTTCATGAGTTTAACAAAAGAAAACATAGCTGTACAATTTAACCCAAAAAAACAGTTTTATCGTTAAAATAAAAAATTAACTATTTTGATGGAAAATGTAATTTCATTATTTCGACGGAAAAAAATATTTCATAAATTTTGACGGAAAACCTAATTTCTTAGGTTATAACACATTATATATTACTTAGGTCTCTTTGAATTCTGGATGTGCGATAGTTATCCCTAATAAGAAAAAAATTCATATGTTGAATTGATTGCTAAGTTGTAACGCTCTCCGGCCTAAGTAATATATATGTTGAAAAAATTCATATGTTGAATTGATTGCTTAGTTGAATTCTGGATGTGTGAAACAAAGCGTTTACAAAGAGAAAAAGAGCGTTACAGTTGTCGACGTTTCTTGAACTGAGACTCATGGCAATGTGGGTCAAGCCAGTCTCTTGAAACGCCTTTTGACACATTAGTTCCGTTCTCAACCCCGCCTACAAGATCTTTTCCTTGAGCTTCTACTTAAACCTCTGCTTCCTGCTCGATGCGTTACCGTCTTGTAGTTGCGAAGGAGGAGCTCCTCCGTGTGGTCCTAGGTGGATGTTATCTTCAGCTTTAATCTACAAAAAACATTGAAAGAGAGGTAGCTTCTTAAATACCTTTGACACTCCTCCTCTATGGATCTTTTTATTTACGGAACAAACCAATCAACCACTGACTTTAGGAGAAGATGTATCAGCTTGTGAATCATCATTAGCATTCTCTTGTTCAATCTCCAAGCTTGGAATCACAAACCCATCAGTGTCTGTACCCAAATCAAATGATCGATTCAACGTTTTGCAATTGAACAAGCTGATGCAGAGATTGAAACAATGCTCTGAGAGTCACAAAGCATAGATTTTTAACTTGTGCGTCAACAAAGGCATACAAGTTTGAAGATTCGAGAAGACTCTTATAAAATGGAATTTAGGGTTTCAAAGCTTGGAGAATGAATCAAGAACACGTTGGAGAGTATACGGTCACATGAGTAGACTTTGAGATAAACAAATGTAATCGAACGATTTTTAAAGAAACCTAATTAACTTAATACATGTAATGTGTTGAAGAATGGTCGGATCCGGATTCGGTTATTGCAATGGGCAAGGTGGAAACTAAAGTATACTCGAATGCTATTTTTTTCTTTTACCAAAACCAAAAAAAAAACCTATTGGATGTTCAAAAAAAAACTAAGAATGTTATTTTGTAGAATACATCATTTCAGAAAGTTAAATAATAATTATTTATTCTATTAAAAACATAGAATCAAGTGAAATTAAAATTAAACAAGAGATGTTATTACATGTATTTTAATCATTTTTATATTTATTATATCAAATTAATAAACTACAATATCTAAATTTAAAATATTTTATTTCCTATTTCATTACAAAAAATTTAAATTTTGTTATTTAATTTAAAATAATAAATTAAATATATTAATATTATTTCAGTTTTAATTTCGAAAACAAAAGAAAAACAATTATTTATATATACATATATATTCAATAAATAATAAATTAATAAACCGTATATTATGGGTATAAGGTAATTCAGTCCAACTCAATTTTGAAATAACCGAATTGAACCAGACTGGAAAATGAAAGATATTTGAATAGAAAACTTAGAGCATTATTAACCTCGGTTTCTTAGCCGATATTCTTGACTCATGATTTGATTTTTTTTTCGTTTCAGCTAAGAGACGGTTCTTATATCTCTTATTTAAGAGACAATTTTTAACTTTTCTTAGTTAAAATCTAAGAAAAAAGTAAGAATCGTCTTTTATCCGAAGCTAAAAACCCAGTTAAGATACCAGAGTTAATGATGATCTTAGACCATCTCCATCTGGAGGTTTAGGGAGAGATTCTTAAGGAAAAAGGAAAAATAAATAAATAAAACATGTTGTAATAACAGAGAACCGCTGCTAAATTAAGAGGATTTAGAGTTGGTAAAAATCACATACGTGGCGGCTTGGTATTGGCTTGTTCCTTTCACACGAAGGGGAAAAAATTGTGTCTTCTTTCGTCGGTCTGGTCTCTCTCTTCTTCTTCTTCGATATTGTCGGAGTCTCTTGGCCGGTTCTCTCTCAACGACTTCGTAGATGAAGTTTGATCTGTTTCATTGTTGATCGATTATGTCTCTCCCTTCTCCGATTATATCTCTCTCTTCGTCGATTATGTCTCTCTTTCTTTCTTCGTCGGTTGGTCTCTCTTTTTGTCGTCGATTCTGTCGAAATCTCCAACAGAGATGATGTTTGGTGCTTCTCTTTATTCGTCAAGTCCATCAATTGATTTTCATGGAATAATGTGTCTTCGAAACAAACAGACATATGGTAGAGAACCGACAGAATTGTGGAAGAGACATAAAACAGAAATAAGAAAAATAGTTTATATTTTTTTACTTAGGCCGTGGGAAGCTAAGTCCATCATTTGATTTTCATGGAATACTGCGGTAGAGAACCGGCAGAGTTGTAGAACCGAAAATAAGAAAAACAGTTTATATTTTTGTTTGCATATACGTACCTAAACTTGGTTTGGAATATTTGTTTAAATTTTATGAAATCTAATAATTTATGAATTTTTTAATATTTAAATTTAATAATTTAATTTCTAAAAAGAAAAAAAAAAGAAATTAAGAACTTCATAAAGATTTTTTTTATTGGACCGGTACAAAACTAATTTCATTAGTAGGGATTCTAAACTTTATAAAATACACAATAAATTATTAAATTAATTTTAAGAACTCACACTTTAAGCAATGGAGATGGTTTTTTAGTACCAAGAAATCCGAGCTTCAGCCATCTAAAACCATGAACCGAACCGATCTTGAAAAAAATCGAATCCGATTTTGGTTAAACCAAGTAGACAATGAACGCCGAAGCTTACATTTTCCGTCCGATAACCCAAAACCCCTTTTCGCTGTTTAAAATCTGTGAAAATGTACTTTTATCTCCGGCGACGAAGAGAGTAATAAGCAAAGCTCTCGCAATGACCGAAGCTCCACGCCATCGAGTAGCTGCGTCGGAGATTTTTCCTCCATTAACTCGGGCACACCACAATCGGGAATCGGCTCATTTGTCTGACTGTTCTCGCAAGGTACTGTCAAAACCTGCTTCCTTTTGGTGTTGGAAGTGCTGGTAAAAGCCTGTTGATGTGTAACAGGAGCTCTCTTGGATCTTCTGACATAAACTGGTGTGTATAGTTCACCTAAAAAAAAGCTCATCTTAATGGGATTACAAGCACAAGAAGCTTATCCTGAGCTCTGGCATCATGCCACTGATGGTGATTATTCAGGTATCAAGCAACAATATATAGCAAGTCAAAGGGCAATTTGGCCTCTAGATTTGATAGGGTGGATGATGATCAACAGGGTAAAGTGCAACGACTCAGAGTTGGTGGTAGGCCCCCAGGGTCAGCTATAATTCTTTCAAGTCAGGTGATGGAACAGCCACAGTCTGCTACTGTCATGGACTGAGAAAGCTGGGATGTGGGGAAAGCAGTCGCGCTTGGTGGAGTTGAACCTCCAGAGCAAAGTTTGTCACACACTTGGATAAAACAGCTACAAGGGAGAATTCGGATTTAGAGATTAGTGGAGCCGAAAATTGGGTCAAACAGCCCGTGACCAAGTGTCAGAAGCTTTACTGCTTGCTTGGAGAAGCTTTAGTCAATCTGGTGCATTTGAATGTTTTTGCTCAGCAAAAGTAAATCTATAGAGTGACACATTAGCTAAGCATTGGACAACAAGAAGTAGAGGTGCTGACATAGTGGCTAGGACTGTCATATCTGCACAATTGGTCGAGAAATGTCTTTGCTTTTTTTGCTCTATCCAAATGCCATGAGGAGTTGTGTTGTAATTTGTAAACAGAGTACTCACCTGGATCTCACTGTTTTCTTTTTTTTTTTTGTCTGTTTCCTACTTGTTGCATACATAATGAAACTCAGAAAATCTCTTTTAGCTCCACATTATGTATGCTCGAAAGTAAATCTCTACATAACAGGTAATGAATGAACAAAAGCAAAAGTCTGGAGTAATCTCATCTATATACACTTAGTTCATGAGCACGAGCTGAAATGCTCACAGTCAAAGTCACAAACGACTCTTGACTAAACCAACCACACAAAAAAAAACATCCTTTAGGTAAATTTCTAGGATGAAGTCAAAGTCACAAACGACTCTTGACTAAACTAACCACAAAACAAAAGAAGACATCCTTGTGAAGTGAGTGTTACATGCCCCACTCACTAGGTAAATTTGTAGGATGAAGATCGTTCACGAACTGTTGCTTCCATTCTTCACAAAACCTTTTAACTCCATCTTCTCCGGAGTTCTTTAACAGATTATCAATGATCTGTTTTTCTACACTTGTTTCATTTTTTTCTTCCTTACAACTCATCAACCCAATCTTTCGAACTCCTTCCAAATCCTCGCGCGAAAGGTTGCTTCGGCCATAATGCCTCTCTACGATCTAACACCAATTGAAATTATCACAGTTGGTTCATAAACTAAATGTTTGAGTGAAACTATTTGACACGTACCTCCATGTATTCCTCACGGCGAGATTCTGGAATGGTCGGCCTATCCAAAAGCGCTGCTGCAGCTCTTCGAATATTTACATATTCTTTAGCTTCAACCATTTTCTGATGAGAAGATTGGGAGACTTCACATCTTGAACTCATTGTTTTCTTGTAACGCTCTCCAGCTTCTAGAGCAATTTTCTGACACTTTTGACACAGCCACACCATATCACGAGACTGATCCATTTAATTAAGTGTCTCTGTGAAATATTTCCGGTATGATGGTGGTACTATCCGGTGACGATTCAATTCGATCCCTTCTTTGCCGCAACTATTACACAAATCCTTTTTCTTCTCAACCTTTTCAGGACCACCCAAAGTTTCAGTCTTCAACTGTAAAGCATATTCTCCATGAATTTGAGTCTGTTCTGCAAGCCCCATCTTCAGATACCACTGCCCTTTTCCATGGTTACACCAAAACTTCAACGTTCCGTCACTCTCGTACACAGCAACGTCAGGCTTGCGTATAGGTATCTGTGATACCTTTGAAGTTTGTTTTCCACTTTTTTTCACGAGAGGGGAAAAAGGAATAATTCTGAAATTTCCCAGAAGAGAACAATTCAACAGATTAATCCCACACGTTCCATTCATACCCAGACACTTTTGAAGAATAAGTGGAAAAACGGTATCAAGAGCTACAGACTTGTCACTTATGATCTGGTTGAAGTAATCGTCATGATGACACAGGAAAATTGCCGACACCCCATCAATTTTCCGCCCTCTTCGTTGATCAGCATCATCGGTTGATTTAAACACATCGTATATGGTTGGAACTTTCCGAGCAAATTTAAGCATAACCTCATTAGATAACACAAATTCTCTGCTTTCATCGTGAATCCGTGCCTGAGAAAGAAACGAACATTAAATTAAAACGACAAAACTTATTTATGAAATTCTGAACTGAAACAATTAAAAAAAAAGCAAGGAAACTAACCATCAGATCTCTCCATATACAAAGTTTCCAAGCACGTTCACGACAATCATATTGTTCCCGATTAGCTAATTTGAAATCTTCTTGTCCTTTGGCATATAGTGTTAAGCACACTTTGTTGGACCGCCTAATAGATTCGTCATACTTTTTAACTTCTTTGAGCTCGGCAGTCAAAACATCTGCAATCCAAAGCAAATATTGCGTATCGGTTCTTGCATATCGCAACATCGTTGGTGGGAGTGGTCGCTCTGTCCAGTCACGAGTCTGCAGTGAAAGGTTTAGCATAGATAAGACAGATGATACAACTGAAAAAAAGACACACACACAATAAAATACACTCACCCGTAATGTCTTGTCCGTGTCTACATTACAAATAGTTTGTAGCAAACCCTCGAGTGATTTTTGAGGCTTTTCCAATAACAAACATGCCTGTAAAAAACCAAATTAGAAAACAGAGAAACCACATACATAAATAAAATTAAAAAATAAATAACCAACACAACAAGTGTCTACCGTGTATGTATCAAAGATATTGACCAAATAGATATGGAAATCCCTTTGCAGCCAAATAATATAATTTTGAGCCCCATGAAACACCTAGAAGCACAGACCATACATTAAATATTAAAATAAGCATCAGTGGGGTTAGATTATTCGACAAGTTGGAAGAAAGATTACCTTGCAAATCCTTGGATTACTGAAAATAGGACGAAGAAGGGCCATTTCATCGTGAAGTGCAACCGTGTCCACTAAGTAATCCTCTTCTCGTGTAGAAATCTTCAAATTTCAGAGAAATATCAAACATCAAAGCAAAAAACTAAATAGGACAAAATTTTGTAAACATTTATTAAAAGTGTAGTTACCTGCATAAGTGCAGTAAAACCCAAATACGATCGTAAATTGTGTTGCTCCGTGTCAACAGCAAAAACGTTTTGTTCTGCCAACTTGTTTGCTAGTTCCCTCAACTGCAAACTAGAATCGACCCACATGCAGTCCTTTGAAGTGTCCTCTTTGGTGAATGATGTCCAAAAACTATGTTCCGGAGGATTATCGATCAAGGCACCAATCTCCTTGCGAAAGGGATGACAGTTCTCTGTTGCAATTTTAGAAAATAAAAAAAGTTATAAAATATGTAAAACCGAACCGAGTTGGATTGAAACCGTACCTGTAGAGGAAGGCACGTTCAAGTGTTCAAATGGGGAAAATGAATTGTCTGCAAGGACGCACTTGAAAACGAATTGAGGCTTCCGCTCATAGCACAATGGCAAGTTCATTAAGGAATTGTCAGCTTTCTCCGGTTCCATTCTTGAAAAGCTTCGTTTTTTTCTGAAACTGGTCGGAGATGCCGAGAGATATCTTAAGAAAAAAGTAGATTAATGAGCGATCAACGTTAATATGTCAAAAAATCTAAGGTAAGTAATCATGATACCTAGTAGTGATCACTCTCTTCTTCACTGAAAATTTTCAAAACCTCTGTTTGTGAAACGCGTTGGAGGTGCAGACGTGAAGAAGAAGAAAGTAGCCGTTGGTTATTTTTTTATAATATTGTTCATATTTCTATTCTGATTAGTATGTTTGGGTCCATTTACATTATTGGGCTTCGTTTAATTAGTTAATGGGCTGGAAAGTGGTTTGAGGGATTTGTATTCGTTTCCGTTTCTATTTCGTCGGCTGTTGGAGACAAATAACGGGAGGACGTTGAAGCTACTTGAGGTTGAGATACGCCAGCTTTGCTCTGCTTCCAAAGAATTGCGGTAAAGATGCATCCTTTTTAATATCTGCTTGCTCGTATTATCTTGCATTTGTTCTTGTGTTGTGTGTTTTTGATTAACTGCAACTTTTTTCATATGTAAATGTTTATGTTTTGTAAGTATGTTGTTGAAGAAGCTTAGCTTTGTTTGTGAGCTGTAGGTTTTTACTTTGGGTATGTTGTTGTCATCAGTGGCGGATCTAGAAAATAAATACAGTGGGTGCAAAATTTAACATATAATTAATTAAAACAAAAAATAATATTTTATTAAATTTGCAGTAAAAAATCCAACAAATATGATAAAAAAACAACTTTTACAAAACAACTCTACGTTCATTCATCTTTTGAAATCTTTCTATCACTTTCTCATTTGAAATTGAGTCAAACAACTCTTTTTCAATAAAGCAAACCATACAATCACTTAGAAATTGATCTCCAATTCGATTACGTGCAGCTGTCTTCACTAGTTTCATTGCTGAAAAACATCTTTCGACACTTGCGGTGGCAACCGGTAAAGTTAAAACTAACTTTAGAAGTCTGTAAACCAAAGGATGTGCAATATGTTTCTGAGTTTTCACCATCAAACATGAAAGATCTCCAAGATTCTCCACATTCTTAAAGCTGCTCTAAAGATAAAAGCTCACCATAGCTAAAATCATCTGGATAGAACTTAGCTAATCTCACCAACTTCTCCTTGTCAAACCCATGGAATGAATAAATCGGACTTAAAGAAGCCATACAAATAAGTAGATCAATGGTTACCTCTGTAAAACGATCATTGGACTCTTGAATTTGCAAATCCAGAACTGTGCAAAAGCAGTTGACCTTATAATGATGCATATTGGTTATGTTAGTTCTCTTTCTTGGTCTCCTACGATCAACAAAATCTTCTTCCATGATAAGAATTTCAGCATCATGTATCTTACAAAAAGAAGCAACCTTAGCCATAAGCAATTCCCAACCATCATCTCTAAGCTTCTGCAGTTCTCGCTTAGTGGATTCTACCAGTGACACAGCATTCAAAATATCTTGATCTTTCTGTTGCAAAACCAATGACAAATTCGCAGTGAACCCCAAAATCAGCAACATTAGATGCAAATAGAACACACAATCAAATATGTGAAAATATTTGAGAAGACCATATGCTTGATGTTTCTTTACATCTTCTACGCCTTCATCCTGGATATACTCAAGAACTTTAATGGTAGTAGAAAACAATTCTTCCAACCTCAACAATGTTTTGTGATGAGAACCCCAATGAGTATTTTCAGGTCTTGATAAAGAACGTTCCTGATTTTGTCTTGTCCCAGTCTTAACATCACCGCTGCTGATTCTTTTTTTCTAAATCTTCACGTTGAATATCTCGAAACATATCTTGTCTCTTACAAGAAGTCCCAACAACATTCAACAATGTAGAAATCTTATCAAAAAAATAAGCAATATCAAAGTGTTTTTTTTTTTGCAACTGCCACCACAACTAGCTGAAGCTGAAGAGCAAAACAATGAACATAATATGCTGAACTAGTTTCTCTAGCAACCAATGATCTTAATCCATTGAACTCACCTCTCATATTACTAGCTCCATCATTACCTTGTCCTCTCACATTTTTAATGCTGATCCCATATCTAGCAAACAAATCATCTATAGCAGACTTTAGAGCTAGTGAAGATGTTTCTTTTACATGAACAACTCCAATAAATCTTTCTTTGATTGCTCCTCTTTTATCAACAAACCGTAAAACAACACCAATCTGCTCTTTATGAGAAACATCAGCAGACTCATCAACCAGCAAACCAAACACACCATGGCCAATTTCTTCTAAAATAGCTTGTCGTACTTCTTCTGCAAAGGAATGGACAATATCTTTTTGAATCACTGGAGAAATCATCTGGTTATTTCCTGGAGCATTATTCAAAATAACCTTACTTATAGCATCGTTTTGTTCTCCTGTGTATTTCACAAGCTCCAAGAAATTTCCTTTATTCACAGCCTCTTCTTTCTCAGTATGGCCACGAAAAGGTAATCCTTGTCGTAACAAGAATCTGGAAGCATTAATCGAAGCATTTAAGCGAATACGATACTCACTTTTCACCTTATCATCTTGCTTAAACAGAGCATGTACTATAGATTGGTTTTGATTCATCAAATCCTCACACATCTGAGCAGCAATAATATGAGTACTGTTGGGTGGTTTACCCATATGAGTAAGCAATCTATCTGGCTTATTCCAACTACTAAACCCTTCTTTCACAAATGCATCACTACCACCTTGTTTTCGTACCTCATCTTTAAATAAGTAGCAATATAAACAAAATGCACTTTCTTTTGATATGCTATACTCGAGCCAACTACCATATTGATCAAACCAAGCTGGATTGAATCGCCTTGTCGAACCAGATATCAATATTTGTTTAAATTTATGACCATAAGGTTGGCATGGACCTTTAGTCAGATATCTACGTCTAACCTCGTCTCTTTGATTTGCTGGATAATTCATTATGTCTTTCCTTTCACCGGGGTCAGATGGTAAATCATCGATATTGCTATCATGTACT